>NC_134855.1:117330971-117528471 GCF_049852395.1 Peromyscus maniculatus bairdii | reverse complement strand
ATGGTGGAAAGCAGCAGTTATCATCTTATTATGGAATTAGAGAGGTGTAAATTCAAAGCACAGCTTTGTTAACAGATGTGTGTCTTCTTGGGGGGTAATTTTCCCAATTTACTTTTCTAAATGGTCTTATAAGAATCACAGATAATGACTGTAAAGTACCACAGTTCCATGCACAAGAAAACTTATTGTTTCTCAATCTACTTTTATCTAACTTTGGTCAGATAACTTGTATCAAGGAATGCAACCTGATAGGGGAATTGAGGTCATTCGCAACGTGTCAAACTTGTTCTAGGCTGAACTATATCTCCCTAGATGTCCTTTCGTACATAGTAACAATGTGTGACAGACATTCTATAGATACACTTCATAGTTTACACGCTTGCCACTTTTTAGCTGACTTCCCTTGTCCATGCAAATTAAGCCAATGCTGAATCTTCCCTGTTATCCCAGTACTCTGCTGTACCACTCCTCTGTCTCTGAGCCCAGATGCATGCATATACATCCATGATAATTGGCCTTGGACTATATAGGACACCATGCATTAAGGTAAGAAATAGGAGCTAGTATATATTTCATTCCATTTCCATGGTTTGTCTGCAACTCACACTTGTGAGGTCTCATTTTTTTTTAAGATGGGCTCTCACTGTTTAATACAGGAGGGCCTCAAACTCATGATCTTCTTCCCTTCTCCTGGGTGTTTCAGTTTATATCTGTCTTCCCCTAACTTCTTCTCTCTTCAGTTGACAGATGTCCTATGAATTCATCTTCTAGAATCATACTTGAAATACACAGACACACACAGGAGAGAGAGAGAGAGAGAGAGAGAGAGAGAGAGAGAGAGAGAGAGAGAGAGAGAGAGAGAGAGAGAGAGAGAGAAGTTATCTCAATAAGAACTACAAATTTACTTATATTGTAATTCTGGTTAAAGCCAGGGTTAGAACATTGGAGGCAGCAGCATTCAGAGCTACCTGAAATTCAGCCACCAGGAGATGTCTTGTCCTACATCAATAACTAGAGTTGAGAAGTGGGGTCACATGTGGCTGAGCAGCAGGTCTACTTTAAGTGGTAAGACTCATCTGGTCTGCAGAAAGCCAGCTCTGGTGTTTACTAGGAAGTAGATAGGCCTATTTCCTCTGCATATGCAACATTCCAACCTGTGCTTCTCTTTCCTGGACATCCTCCAAGGAGCTAATGCTTGATGTACATCTGATAGCACAGCCGTGAGAAGGGGGAAAGTTTAGTTTTCTGGAATGAGCAAGCAGCGGGGAGCCTGGCTGGTTGCTGAGCTGCAGGTGTTCCTAATCATGTACTTAAGGAACATCTTGCTCAAGTAGGATGTGATGATGTATGGCGATACTTGCCATTCTTTCTTCTACTCAGTCATGCATCTGGTACTTGCTTCTGAGGAGGAAGTCTAAGACAGGGATGAGAAAAGCAAACATCCTGCAGCTCTGCCAGGCTTTTGTACTCTCAGAGGAACTGAATATCTACAGGAGAGAAAAAAGATAGTTTTGGTTCAGTCTTTACACTACAGAAGCATTTTCATTTGTCCAGGACTCAGAGTCAGAAATAATAAGAGGCAGGTTATGCCTGCGACTTCTCAGGAGTGTTTCTGAAAGGTAGCAGAGCTTGGGAGGAAAAAAATACCCAGTTGTGCACTAAGAGACTGGCCCATGTATAGCCTTGCAGGAAGGTTTCAATTTACAGATAACTGAGACTTTGGCCTTAAATAGCCTTGGTGACCAACTAACAGACTTTTGTGTAAAAAATCTTGTTCCTAGTCTACTTCTGACCCCTCATATTCCAGGATGTGACACAGATGTATTTGGCTAACACAGAGTATTATTTTATTATTGTGAGGATTCTGGTACTACATACTAGCCAGTCTACCAATCATTTTTTTTCCAATTTAACTTTTTTTATTGATTCTTTGTGACTTTCACATTATGCATCTTGATCCCACTCATCTCCCTATCCCTTCATATCCACCCTCTATCCCAGGATAAAACAAAATAAAATTTAAAAGCAGAGAAAAGAGAAAAAAGAAAAGAAAATCTCATTGTAGAAGCTGTAGTGTGACACAATGAGTCACATAGTATAACCTTTAGTCCATATATTATTATTTGCAAGTGTTCATTGCACTGAGTCATTGGTCTGGTTTGAGGCCTCTGGATTTTTGCTATACCATAGATACTGGGCTCTCATTGGGACTCCTATTGGATATCCTGTTGCCCTCTGTCATGGAGATTCTGCAACCTTGATTCTGCAGGGAAAGCCCCTTCATGTGTTCCAGGAGATCATTGATGGGGTGGATGATAGGATGGGCCAACTCATAGCCTTGGTTCTGGGTCTGGGTAGTTGCTGGGTTGATCAGCTGTCCAGCTTTACCTCATTCTCAACACCAGGGTGAGTTCTTCAGCACAGCCCCAACTAGCTCACCCTATGTAGTAAGTAGCAAGGAGCAGGGTCTGCTTTCTTGCTTTTGTGACCTTAGGGACAGCTCTCCCATCTACCACAGGATACATGGGGTGCAGGCAGAGGGCTTCTCTCCCTTGCTCATGACACCATAAGTCAGATGAGGCACCAGGCCAGATCTCTCATGCTTACATTCTCAGGGTGGCTTACCCTTGACCCCATCGCTGGGGTCAACTCTATTGTGTTGCTCAGGCGAGGTTCAGGACCTGTTCTCCCAAGTGCTGCAGCCAATGGGATGCTGGGCCAGTTCACCGGTTCTCATGACCTCAGGGCCGGCTCTACCACCTGCCATATGCGGTAAGGGTTGGAGGGGCATCCCCTCCTCGCTCATGCCACCACATGGCACATGAGGGGCAGGAGCAGATCTCCCAGGCCCTTCTCATTCTTTGGCCCAGTTCACCCAGGCCCCTGTCAACCAGTTCAGCTTCATTGTGCTGTCTAGACAAGGTGCAGGGCCCACTACTCTCCCTAGGGCTGAATTTGGTGAGGAATTGGGTAATCTCTCCTAACTGCTGCAGGTGGTCAGGGGTGGGGTAAAGGGCATCTTTCCCTTGCCAAGGCCACCACGTGTTAGACAAGGGGGACTGGACCAGCTTTCATGCCTCCAGGGCCAGGTTACCAGCAGCCCTGCTGATAGAGCCTACTTTGTCATTCTGTCCAGGCAAGATGCAGAGGGCTGCTCTCTCTAGTGCTGGTAGGGGTTACGACCAGTTCTCCCTAATGTTGCAGCCAGTGAATGATGGGTCCAACTCTGTGTAGTCTTATCCTTTCAGCCTTTGGTGGTAACAGGAGACATAGGCATCAACATAGGCATGACCCTGGCTGTGACAGGGTCATGGACACATACATGGCCCTTGGCAGCAGCTCAGTCTGGGGTATCACTATAGCCCTGGGTGGCAAGCAAGTCACCAACCTCAGCCCACTCCTCACTGCATTCACCTCTTCAGATCTGCCTTTGTCTGTCTGTCTGTCTGTCTGTCTGTCTCTCTCTCTCCCTCCCTCTCTCTTTCATACCCCGCCATATATTTGCTCACCATAATACAGCCTGTCCACTTGGTGCCTTGTTGCTCTGGGCAGGCCATGTTTCTCCTCCAGGCCCAGGGTGGAAATCCTAGGACTTGCATGTAGATCTGTGTCTCCCACTCAGTCTTATAGAGCAGGTTCCTGTCTCCTCATCCAGGCACTCTACAAATCTTAAAACCTTTAATTCTTTAAGAACGTTACCAAATTTACCTTACTTAACGGTCATGAAATTCCTGCAAGTTGCCATTTTCTACCCAAATGGGAGATGAGGGAACTGAAGACAAAGCCAGATTTCAGGTCTGGTTAGCTCCACTCCAAGATTAATGCTGGAGTAGTGTCAGCCAAGGAAAGTGATGCTTCACACATTTTTATCGGAGCCTTCAGACATAGCCAATGGATCTTGCACTTATTATTTGAAATGAAGGTATTTTATCTTGGCAATACTACAAAGAGGGCAATCAGTCCACTTAATTTAAAGGTGAAAGCAAGAGCTATGTATCACGATCTGCTCATAATCCTTTGGTTGCCTATCATGGGTCACAGTGGAGATTTAAAATTCGCCCAGGGACCCATCTATGGCCTCAATACAGTGTCATGCTCTCAGCTAAGTGTCTGGAACATAATAAGCCCCCCAATAAATATCAGCTTCTCTAATGATTATGATGGCAATTATGGTTATTATTACCCCATAGAAAGCTTCACAGGGACAATTTACCAGCACACAATTGCTGCTCCTTCAGGTCTGTCTCCTTGTTTTGCAGAGTCAGATATATCTGCGGTCACCACAGTGATTGTCCTCTGCGGTAGATGTCCAAGGTCTTTAATTATTCCTTGGTTCTAATCAGAAGGAACAAAAACTGATAATCTAAATTAAGACTTTGTTGTACTAATTGTATGTTTGGAAGAGTCTCATTTTTGGAGAAGAATAACACGAATGAATGAAGCTCAGCAATGCAATGCTAACTTTCTAGTGGACAACATACTAGTTGGTAGAGACCAGCTCATTTATTTGACACACAAAAAGATAGTTAGCTCATTCCTATAGCATGTAGAATAGTGGCTTAATCACACATGATATTTGGTAAATATTTATGGGGTCAGTGGCTGTAATACATAGATGTACTGGCAGTAGAAAGATTGTGAATTAGGGTGTCGGTTTGGACTGAACCCCTTTTCATAGCATCACATCTAACTGGCTGTGTGACCTTAGCTCAGTTGCCCAAGGTTTATTTTTCAAATGATCCCTTCATGAAATGGCAAAGCTAAGCAATGCTGGGATTTTATAGATGAATGGACAGCCTTAAGCCATTTTTCTTTCAGAAAGATGTTCAAATATCAGATCTTTGTGGATTTTCCCTATTGGGCTTATGACAAATTTATGAGAAATTTGACATTGTTTTTTAAAATATTTTATTTATTTTAATTTATTTGTATGTATGTACTTGAATGTATGCATATATACTCTGTGTGTACACATGCCTGTAGATAATATTTGAGGACATCAGATCTCCTGGAACTGAATTACATGTTGTTTGAACTTCCTGATGCAGGGAATTGAACCTGGATCCTCTGACATGCTGAGCCATATCTACAGTCCTACATTACACTTTATCCTTAAAAAAAAAACTTCTTTAAGTAAATATCCTATTCATGCAGAAAATCACCTAACTAGTAACATACAAATTACTTATCCTGAAACAAATTCACCCATGTAACCACTACTTAGCCCAAGGAATGGACAATAACCAGTTCATTGAAAACACTCTTAATGAACACTTCCTCATACTCAGGACAAACATGCCTTGATTTTATATATTGTAGTGATTCATGCACATTTTAAAATTTCATATAAATGGTATCATGCAGCAGTATAATTTTAAGCCCAATTTATTTTATTCAATAATGTGCCATAAAATCTTTTCTAGGTGGTTGTGTATGGCTACACTTTTTTAAATGTTATTTGTGCATAATGCCCCATTATGGGTGACATTAATCATGCATACATCCTAATATTCAAGGCCATGTATTTCTTTGGTTTTCATTCTTTTCAAATAATGTTGTGAACAAATTTATTCCTATCTTTTGTTAGAAATAAGCATTAATTTCTCCTATTACATATTCAGGAATTATAGTTAGTTTCTCCCTTTATACTTAAAAAGATACTGCCAAAATATTCTTCCAGATTTGATCTCCTCTGCCATGCTTGTAAATTCCAGTTGTCGCTCATTCTCATTAGCAATGGTCACTGTCAGTGGCTCACCATTCTTGTGGCTGTGTAGTGGTGTTTCATTGTGGCTACAATTTTCTTTCAGCATTTTTTTCAAATTTTCTTTCTCTTGAAGATGTTTTCTTTTGTGGGTGTCAATTGAAGTCTCTTGCTTCTTTATCTATGGAATATCTTACTTTTATTGATTCGTGGAAGTGATCTGTCAGATACATGCAGTATAAATATCTCTTCCTACCAGGTGGCTTATACTCTAAAGCTTTGTTTCTTTTGATGATATCAAATACTATCAAACTTGCTAGTACTTTTTTCCCTTTTCATTTCTCCCTACTCTTCCTTTTTTTTTTTTTTTTTTTTTTTGAGTTGAATTTTCTCTTCATAGTCCTTGTTTGCCTGGAACGCTCTGTGTAGACTAGGCTGGCTTTGACTTCACAGAGATTCACCTGACTCTACCTCCTGAGTGCTGGGATTAAAAGTGTATACCGCTATACTCAGTGTATTGTTTTCTTGATGATTACCCAACTCCCCCCTGCCCCTGATTTAAGAAAAATTTCATTTTAGTTTTGGATATTTTCTTGTAAAGTACATTTTGATTTCCCTCTTATATTTAGGCCAGCTGTCTTTCTGAAATTGTTTTAATATATGAGAATAACTGCATTTTAATTATCTTTTTAGTCATTTGTCTCTTCTACTAGATTGAGCTAGGGTGGAGAATGCCAATTACGTTTCCTATGGGAATCATATATGTAATATTTAAATTCATACCACTGCCAACCAGCAGAAAAATTTTGTTTAAGATGATTTTTCTCTTTAGGTTAAAAACCCCCATTTTTAGATTAATTGGAAATGTCATCCTAATGTGTCATTGAGGAAACCTATGCATCACTCACACCTTTGTAATCACAATGCTTCCTACCTTCGAGCTGACTTCTCTCTTGCACCTGGTGTGATTCCATTTCCAAGGCTATTGATTCCATTTCCAAGGCCAGGCTAAGGAATACTAAACAGGAAGCTGTGCAACTTTTCATGACGTTTTAAAATTTTTCTAGCAGTTATTGACTTAACCTTTTCCCTTTATACTTAAAAAGATTACATAATACAGTTTTCTTGCTCAAATATTGTATATAAGAATTGAGAACACTTTCACCCTTGTCTCTATCTTCCCATTACTCTTATTCTCTCTCGGCTTCTTCTCACGTCTATGATTTCATGTGTGCCTCTCCACAGTCTCTGTATATACAGAGGGAACCTGCCCAGAATACAAAGGCAAACAACCAGAGAGTATATACAAGTCACTTGGAAAAGCATTTATTGGGATAGAAACTTCTAGGGATACAAGATGTCAGCAGGCATAATGATATCATCACTCATGAATCTCTGGGTGTAATGGACAGGGATCTGGAAATCTGTCTTAGTTCACTGTGTGCTGCTGTAACAGAATCCATGAGTGCTGGATAATTTACAAAGAGAAATAGCTTCATTTGGCTTTTAGTTCAGGAGGCGGAAACTCCTGATACCCAGGTCCTGGATCTGAGAGGGTGTTCTTGTGTCACTCCACTGTAAAAGGCAAGAGCGAGAAAAAGACTGAGAGCAGGAAAGGAGGAATACACCTGTATTTCTTTTACTTTTGAGATTATAATATAATTAAATAATTTTTCCCTTCCTTTTTCTCTCTTCAAATCTTCCCATAGTACTGCCCCCCATCCTATTTCAAATTTTGGCCTGTTTTTCATTAATTATTGTTATAGCCATACATTTATGTATAAATACACACACATATATACATACATATTGCTAAATATAATATGCTCCATCTGTACAATGTTCTCATGTTCAGGAGCCCCCTTCTATAATAACTCCCTCTCTTCCACTGATAACATCCCTATTCCATTATCTAATCCTCTCTTAAATGTCCCACATAATATTGACACTGCTTCATTAACAGTTAAGTTTCCAATACAGGAACTTCAGGGGACATAGTCTAGTTATCCTATTATCTCTCTTTTCTGGTATTGAGCAGTTGTGTGTTGTTGTAGAGCAGTGGTTCTCAACTTTTCTAATGCTACGACCCTTTAATACAATTCCTGATGTTGTGGTGACCCCCAACCATAAAATTTTCATCACTACTTCATAACTGTAATTTTTCTACTGTTATGAATCCTAATGTAAATATCTGATATGCAGAATATCTGATATACGACCCCCGTGAAAGGATAATTCGATAGACTGGGAAAGGGTTGGGGTCCACAGGTTGTGAACCACTGTTGTAGAGGGTTGTTATCTTTTCTTTGTGTTTACTATGTTCTGCACGTCTGTCAGATGGATGTATCCTCCAGTTTCACTTATCTCCTTTTCTCACTCCTTTTGTGGGTTTGCTTTGTTTTGTGTAAGTCTTCCTAGCTGTCTTCACTTGAGTTTATGTTTCATAGTACTGTTCAGTGTTTGGTAGTGGTAACTTCAGTAGGAGATACAATGATTTGATGGCATTTTCAGTGATAGCCTGCAGTAAAAGATGCTCCTGTGTATTCCCATCAAGGTTGAGAGGAAGTGACATTCAAGTATTGGTTGGGGAAAATGCAATTTACAATATTTTAGAAATAAGTACATTAAGGATTAAGAAGTAAAAAGAGAAGGAAATGTGAAAAGGAGAAAAGGAAGTATTAATGAAAGGAAAAGTACATAGGCTAGACTTACAGGAAATAGTAAATATAGAATAGATGCAGAAAACAAAGAATAGTTATAGGGTCTATGTAGGTAAGATACAAGCTAAAACAAAAACAACTAAACAACTGAAGTATAAACAGTATAAATGAATAGAATACAATAAAAATGAAAATAAAATTAAGTGTAAAATACTATAATACCACTCAACATTGTTTCCTAGTGCAAAGGAATATGCTTTCTCTAATCTGTGAGTTGATTTTTGTAGTTGGTACTATGGGTGGGAGAGGCCTGATAGCCTCAATAATTCAGACAAATTGCATCGGTTTATGCTCCCAGCTGAGGGAAGTCTGTGTATGGGACTCCACTTCCTGCAGGAGGTCCCTAGTCTTATGGCACCACCACAGCTGTTGCCACCTGCCATTTTGTCTCTGTTGTGCTTTCTGTGAGGTTGTGAAGGGGTGTGAAAAACACCTAGAGGTTTGTATTTAACTTTGCTGCTAGCTGTTCACTTTCTGGTTAGATCTCAGCTGTGTGGGTCTTGGTTTTGTTTGTCTGTTTGATTTCTGTTGCTGTTTTTTTCTGTTTTCAGGTATATTTACATCCTTTGGAAAGATTTTTCCAGACTTAGTATAATTCTTACATTTCCCTATTGTAGCTCACCTAGGTGGTGGGGGAGGTGGTGCCACTCACAAATTCTTTAGGCAAATCACTCTTCAGTGCTCATGGAGAATCTCAGGCTTCTCATCACCAGGCTGCCATGTTGCACTTTTACCACAGTCTCCACTGCTCTGGCCCTGGAGTACTGTTCTTGGACCTTTTCATTGGGACTGCTGGCTCCCCAGTAATGACATGGAGACATTACTAATTACTAAAGCTTGGTAATAACTTAAGCTTGTTACTTACTAGGTCTTACAACTTAAATTAATCATTTCTTTTGATCTATTTTCTTTTACTTAGCTCAGTTACCTTTGTTCTGTTTGCCCATGCTGCTTCCTCTGTGTCTCCTGGTATCTCCTTGTGACTCCACCCTTCTTCTTCCCAGCATTCTCTCTGCCCCTCAAATCCTGCTTAGCTATTGGTCATTTAGCCTTTTATTAAACCAATCACCATGATATACTTCACACAGTTTAAAGGAATGCTCCACAACATTTCCCCCTTTTTGTCTAAATAAAAAGGAAAAGGTTCTAACCCTAACAATAAAACTATATACAATAAGAACAATTATTGAGTAAGGATTACATTTACAATATCCAGTTCACTTGAATCTGGCAGATTAAAAGAAAATACCCTGATTTACCTTCTATCATAACTAAGGAAAACTGGCACAGCCATATCTGAAAGAAATGCCATAAAGCCAGCACAGCTGCTTGACAAAGATCCAGAAAAGCTGAGCCATATGACAGTTGCCATGCCACCTTTGTTTTTCACCTCTGCCTGTTGCATACTTGAGGGACTTTTAATATTTGTATAGTTTGGAGATATTAGATTGATAGAAAATTTTGTATGAATCATTTTTGCCTTCCACCAGAAGTATTGCTTTTAAGCTTGCCCAGGACAGTCCTGAACATACTATTCCCCTTACTTTTAGGGAGATATCCTTATCTACTTGAAGGTCTTCCTTATGCCTTGGAAGTTGGAACACATAAAGAAGCCAGAGGTTTCTTCATGAAGCTATGAGACATTCTTGAAATATTTGTCCCTATACTTACACAGGAACAAGATATTCAAAACAAAATAAACTTAAAAAGGCCAACAAGATTTGGTGGGCTAGAGAAGTTGGCCACAATTCAGATTACAAGCCTTGTCCCACTGTACAGTCTTCTACCCTACATAGAGACACATTGATGCATGGTTGAAATATGGAGTGGAAAGATAATAAAAGTATGAGACATCAGGGCTTTCCTTTCTTAGAAAACTTAGCACATGCAGAGTCATGGTATTGTCATATGACCAAAGAACAACAGAATGCCAGGATTAGACATATAAACATATTCTATAAAGATATAAATGTGAACAATATATTATGTTAAAATTTGAGTAATAACGGCAGTAGCTTTGGCCTGGAGATTATTCCTGGGCACTCTGACCATTAAGAGTTAATAATACATTGCTTAGGACATGGCAAAATGTCTGGGGTGTCTTGAAGATTTTGTATTGGTCTAGCATTCTTGAAGCAACCAGAGCTACTAGCCCAAGAAATGCTGCCATATGCCTCTAGATTCTTAAAAATTGGGTTATAGGGTTAATGAGTAAGAATGACAACTCTGGTGATTAATGATATCAAATCTTTAGGGAAAATGATTGGGAATGACAACTCTGTTCTGTCATAGTTTTTTTTTTTTAAGAAAACTGAAGAATATATTTATTGCCATATTTGCATTCTAGTGTTGCATACATTCCTTTTTTATAATTAATTTAATTTTACATACCAGCCATGGATTCCCCTGTCCTCCCTCCTCCCAACCCCAGCCTCTCCTCCCCCCATTCATTCTCATCTCCTCCAAGGCAAGGTCTCCCTGGGGATTCATCTCAGCCTGGTACATTCAGTTGAGGCAGATCCATTCCCTTCCTCCCTACACCAAGGCTGAACATTTTGTCTCAGCATAGGCCTTAGGTTCCAGAAAGCCAGCTTATGCACTAAGGACAGGTCCTGGCATAGAATTGGATCAGGCCCTCTAGATAAGCGAGACAGTTGGTTAGCTATCATAGTTTGTTAATGATGATGAAAAGATGAGCAAAAGGAAGTGAAACATGTGTCCAAAGACAAAAATGATATGATCTATGTTTTGGAACATCATGAATGTATCTCTGCTTACTAAATTCTGTATAAATAAAGAAGCACTCTGGCTGCTAGTCAGTCAGGCTACAAGGTTCTCCCAACCACCAAAATCTGGCTCACTTCCTTCCCCTGCCTACTCCTTACATCCTCTGCTGGGACCTTTTCACAGCTGTGGTGGCTCTTGGCAGAAGACTATGACTATGGCTATCTAGTTTTCAATTCCATCAAAGATCCCAGAAAGATATAGTATTACCTTGGTAAACAGGAAGTGCAGAGCAAGCAGCTTCCCAAAAACAGCTTGATGCCTGGACAGTCACCCAAGTTTCCTTTGCAACATTTGGGCATTCATCTTTGGCCTACAGGCCAAGAATATCTGATAGACTTTTCTGTGAAGCAGGGATTTTTGAAGGAGTGTCCTATCCTGTCTTGGCAAAGTTTGGCAGTCTCCTTTTTTGAGTGTGTCCTGCTGGTCCAGTTTGGGCAGCATACTGTCAGCAGTTATGGCAAGGGCAGTTTCTTGCCCAAATTACTAGCTTTTTCCATAAAGAAAGCAAACTTCATATGGAGGTTCTTTGATGCCCATCATCCTTTTTTGAAGTAGATTGGTGCTACCAGGAGCAGACATGCCTCATTGTCAAGAAAGCTTTATGTTATTAAAACATTTTAAATGCCATATTCTATAGGTCTTTGAACTGTTTGAAGATCATCTATCTATCTAAAATATATTTCTGTATGACCTTGAAAACATACCTAATATTACTATAAGTTTGATAGTCATAGATGCCTATTAACCTATATTTATTATACTCAATAGCTTGCAAAGACTAAAACCTTACATAACATTTTAAAATGAGTTGCATAAGTATAATACCTTAAACAAGAGTAGAAACATATATAGAATATAACAAGAATAACCTTAAATTTGTTTCAAAATAAAAATGCATACCAATGTAAAATATTTGAGAGTAGTGGTTGTTCAAAAGTAGATTCAAAAATTCACCCTTTTATCTCATCATTTTATACTTTATACCCTTTTTTCCTTCATAAAGAGATCCTTGAATCTAACTCCTTTGTTTAACATTTTTTTTTGACCATGACCAATGACAACTTGTAATCAATGCCCCCTAAATGATGACAAACATGTACAACCAATTAAATGACAAAAACCATTCACCCCACCTCTTGGGAATATGGGCATTGTGTTCTCTAGACTGCTTCTTGTTGTCTGAGGGTGCTGGCATCTTTAGGAGACCCTGGGAAAATAGGGATAATTGTCAAGTCATGAGAGAGTGAGGTATATTATTTGTTGCCCAGTGTCTGTGCAATGGGAAAGTGCAAGGCTTACTACTGGTATAGTAGTCTGTGAGGCTAGACCATCTCAGTCAATAGCGTTTGTTTGATGAGAGCAGAAAAGAAGTTATTAAACACTTTGGAGAATCTAAGGAAAGTCTTCTCCAAGTATCCTGTATGGCAGTTACTGACACAGTGATACTAATTAACCATCTTTACAAAGATTACCATCTATCCTCCCATCTACAGGTCTGCAGGTCTACATGAGTGCTGACTTCAGCTGAGCTCAGTGGCAGCTCTGCTTCGGGATGCACATCAGCTGCACATGGCTTGACCTGGGTTTGGATATGATCCAAATGTATCTCTTGCACTTAGTGAAGGATCTAATGGCAAGAAACTGCAGAGGAAAAGACAAACCATACCACACATGCCCAGGTGAGGATTCTTCTTATATCACATCCAACACTCTGTAGTAAACAGGAGACTGTGACTGAGCCCAACAGCAATGCAGTAGCCCAAATTGACCACCACAAGAGGGAACAAGAATATTTGCTGACTATCCTGTTATTTCATAAACTTTTTTCTGGTATTCTCTAAGATAAGGAGGCTGTAGGAGTATTTCATAATATTCAAATGAGAAAACCATGTGATTAAAATAGAAAGTTTCACCTGAGTCTACACTGTATACCTCAACTATGTTTCTGGACAGGTTTCTCAACCTCAGCAATACTAATTTGGACTGGTCATTGTTGTTAGTGGATGAGAAGAGGACTGTCTTGTGTGTTGAAAGAGACTTAGTAACATTTCTAGCCACTCCTCACTAGATGTCAGTAACAACCTCCAGTTATGAAAACAAAAACTGTCTTCATCAATGCCAATTGATCCCCAAAAGTCAAATTTACCAGTGTTTTAGCACCACCATCTTAGAGGAAGATTCAGCATCCAAGCCGTGCTGTGAAGGCCAAAGAGAAAATTCTTGGAGCAAAATATTTTGTATCAATGTAAATAAATGTACACTCTGGTACAACAGAGTACATATCTCTTGGTTGCAGCCTGGTCATTCTCTTTCCAGTGTCTTTTTCTTATAGCACCAGTGTCCAGAAGGGGCCACCACCTCCCTGGCAGCAATCATCGACCCCATCCTAGCCCAAGTAGTATGGCTCAGCAGGGCAACAGTTGGTGAATGTTCATGGCTGCTTCTCAAGGGAGTATTTCATAGCCCTCACCTCAGCTGTGTTCTCTTCTATGTGTCACCTGCCTTTCTCGTCCCTTTCTACTGTCCTTTATGTACTTCTGCTGTTCTTAAGTTTTTTCTCATATATATATATATATATATATATATATATATATATATATATATATATATATATATATATACAGTCTGTTTTACTTTTTTTTCAAGATTCTCCTCCATCATGAGGTTAAACAGAGGCAGTCTCTAATTGGCCATCCTCCCTTTAATTGTCTATAAGTCTTTATTTTGAAGAGAATAATCATGTTTAGAAAGATGCCTGTTAGAGTTTCTTGGGATTGAGGGAGAGACACAGAAGGATGAGGCCAGACAGACTAAAGTATGTAAAGGAAAAGAATGAACTGTTCTGGGCAAGATGAAGACAGAAATTTGTCCTCATTTTTGTGAGGGTAGCACAAACAAGGAAGATAAGGAAAGTTAGGGCTGGGAACTCAGAACATTGCCAAGAGGATCCACAGGGTGATTTGTCCAGGAATACCCCAGTGAAGTGGAGTCTGAAGGATTTTTCAGAATAAAGAACCATTCACTTTGAAGCTTTTTGTATAGTATTCTGTAATAGCTACTTCCTCTTGATAGCAATCTTCAGTATGACTCACCAAACACACAATAGCATTAAGGAAGCAAAAATGGCATGCAGTGGGCAGTGTGATGATTCCAGTTGCAAAAGCAGTCACCACTCAAGGGAAAGATTCTGGAATTTATAGAGTATGGGGTAGTCAAGATAAAGTAGTTCAATTGCATAAAAATATAGTAAATATTAAAAAACTGGCAACCTGTTTACTTTTTCAGTTATTCCTTTGCTTTCTAAATGTTTATTGAAGGCCTACAATATACCCTGAGGTTATGGAGTAAGAATATTTTTCTGTTGGTGAATACAGCTAATATTTTTTTTTCCATGAAAGTGCAAAGCAAGAGAGGAGAACAGTCATAGAAGGAAATTCTCACACAGGCTGGTCTACAAAAGGTTTTCAGAAGGAAGAATATTTGAATAATCATGAAAAGATCTGGTGAAGAGAATAGTTGCTATGTAAGTCACCAAAGAGGTGGAAGAACTAATATCCCAAGTCACTATGTATCATGCTTGAGGACCAGTAAGAAGGTGGTATCAGGGGAGGGCTAAGTTGTGCTGAATGAGTAGTGTAAGCTATGGGGAGGATAGAGATATACGGATAGAGATGTGCTGTTGTCAACATTTCAGACTCTTGAAAACTTAAGAAGTAACCTTGCACTGCTCTCTAAAGGTGATGAACACACCTTGGAAGGATCTAAGTGTGATAAATATTTCTGTTTTGAGTTTTCTACTAATTAGCTAAGTAAGATGAATTGCCACAATCTTCACTCAAAAAATGTGCTTTTGATAATGATTTTGTTGGGTGTAAGCTTGTAAGAACACAGATAATTTTGATGGTGTACATATGTTGCAGCTATACCGTACATAGCAACTGAAAACTATTTAAGTATTTTTTAATCACTTAGTGTTTGTGATGTGAATGATCAAGGATCCCCATAAAATACTTAAAAAAGGACTGGCTTATTTTCTAGCAGCTTGTTGATTATCATACATTTGTATATGAAAGGATGCTTGATAAAGTAGAATGGACATGAATGTAATGATCAGAAATCTTTGTTGAGGCAGTAAATTTGTGTGTTTCTATTAAAAACTTATTTTAAACAGGAGAATCTTGGTTCAAATTTGAGTTTTTACTCTTTGTTTATTAATGTTGCTTATTTCCAATATTAACAGGGTGAAGTAAAACTCCCCTTGACAGAATCATTATAAGGCTCTAAAGGTGATATGTCAGTTGCACCATAGAAAAGTACACAGCCAAGTTTACTGCTGTGGATATCGCTCTATATAAATAAAGCACTGATTGGCCAGTGACCAGGAAGGAAGTATAGGCAGGACAAGGAGAGAGGAGAATTGAGGAAGGAGGAAGGAAAGAGAGACTGCCTGGAGCCGCGGCCAGAACAAGGAAGATGTAAAGTACCTGTAAACCACGAGCCATGTGGCAAAGTAAAGATTAATAGAAATGGGCTGAATATAAGAGTAAGAGCTAGACAATGATAGGCCTGAGCTAATGGCCAAGCAGTTTAAATAATGTAAGAGTCTGTGTGTTTATTTTATAAGTGGGCTCCGGGACTGGCAGGAGCTGGAGAGAAATTCTCCAGCAACAGTTTACTGGAATGTACATTTGTTTATATTGACACAAAATATTTTGTTCCTAGAATTTTCTCTTTGGTCTTCACAGCATGTCTTGGATGCTGAATCTTCCTCTAAGATGGCAGTGCTAAAACACTGGTAAATTTGACTTTTGGGGATCAATTGTCATTGATGGAGACAGTGTTTGTTTTCATAACTGGAGGTTGTTACTGACATCTAGTGAGGAGTGGCTAGAAATGTTACTAAGCATCTTTCAACACACAAGACAGTCCTCTTCTCATCCACTAACAACAATGACCAGTCCAAATTAGTATTGCTGAGGTTGAGAAACCTGTCCAGAAACATAGTTGGGGTATACAGTGTAGACTCAGGTGAAACTTTCTATTTTAATCACATGGTTTTCTCATTTGAATATTGTGAAATACTCCTACAGCCTCCTTATCTTAGAGAATACCAGAAAAAAGTTTATGAAATAACAGGATAGTCAGCAAATATTCTTTTTTTAAGGTTTATTTATTTATTATGCATACAGAAGAGGGTGCCAGATCTCATTACAGATGGTTATGAGCCACCATGTGGGTGCTGGGAATTGAACTCAGGAACTCTGGAAGAGCAGTCGGTGTTCTTAACCTCTGAGCCATCTCTCCAGCCCCAGCAAATATTCTTGTTCCCTCTTGTGGTGGTCAATTTGGGCTACTGCATTGATACTGGGCTCAGTCACAGTCTCCTGTTTACTACAGAGTGTTAGATGTGATATAAGAAGAATCCTCACCTGGGCATGTGTGGTATGGTTTGTCTTTTCCTCTGCAGTTTCTTGCCATTAGATCCTTCACTAAGTGTAAGAGATACATTTGGATCACATCCAAACTCAGGTCAAGCCATGTGCAGCTGATGTGCATCCCGAAGCAGAGCTGCCACTGAGCTCAGCTGAGGTCAGCACTCATGTAGACCTGCAGACCTGCAGATGGGAGGATAGATGGTAATCTTTGTAAAGATGGTTAATTAGTATCATTGTGTCAGTAACTGCCATACTGGATACTTGGAGAAGACTTTCCTTAGATTCTCCAAAGTGTTTAATGACTTCTTTTCTGCTCTCATCAAACCAAATGAAACAAAAGCATCAAATCAAGCAAAAACAAACTAATAACAACACAATATAACAACACTCACTAAGAATCCTCCATTCTTAGGTCTGGATTCTACAGCATTTATTCTCAGGAGAAATGCCTTGGTAAGCTATTCACTCATTGCCTGAGATCCCATCACCCAGCACATCCTCTGTCTTTTTCCCCCCTTTTGATAATGCTTATTTGCAATGTGCTTATTGATAGCTTTACTAAACAGAAGAACTTTGGGGGTAGAAACCATGACATGTGAGCCATCTGTTGTGGCATATGCGCTACTTAGTTACTCGCTGCTTGGCAGTGTCATAATTGTGATTTAAAGACTTGAGTGGAATATAGAAATTGTGCTGACTTAGCATTTGTATGTACGTATACAGGGCTTATGTTCTGAGAGTGAAAAAATAAAAATAGAGTAGTGAGTGAGGACCTGCTGGGTATGAGGGAAGACTGGCCTGAAGAAGGGCTTTGCACAGATGGCAGAGTATCTGCTTCATCTGCCATGTGAGCTCACAGAGGGGCAGCTTCTTTGACAGCTGGTGGTAGTGCTGAGCCAGTGCATTTCTCACACTAGATGCAAAATTATGAGCAACATGCCAGTGTTGACACTATAAAATTAAGATTTTTACCTTGAGATAAATGTAGACACATGTGCCTGTAATAAACCACACAGAGAGTATCTTTTACCCAATTTCCCCCACTGATGATGCTTTACAAAGCTTTAGTAATGCAGCACAGTCAAGGTGTTAACATTGATAGAGTCAGACACAGAATGTTTCCATCACCACATAATCCCTCCTCAGGCAAAATAACAATGCATCTGAAAAAGTCATAGGCATCATATTATCACCTATCAATCTAAAATTACATACTACATAGAAGTCTATGTATACAGTATACTATATACTATGTACATGTTTTAAATAAAATTCCTATCTAGGCTGACAATGTTCCCCCTAAGAACTGTAGAATATCCAACAAAAACCCAACAACAAGCATGAAAAGCCTACTTTTGAGTTATTTGTCAGGGTTGTACAAGAGGCCCCTAAAAAAGAGACTCCTATTGTTGTTGTCTTTGGTTGTTCCCAGACACGGAAGGTAAGTCCCTGTTGTTGAAGATACCATATACTTTGGACACAGGACCCAGAGAACCCAAACTGGATTTGACCTGAAAGCCTCCTCCCAGAGGGCTAGTTTTCATGGTACCAGAAGTTTCCATGAAAATTCTAAGAGAGGGAAGCAACCAACAGTCCTACCTAGCTATGGTACCTATGAGTCACAACAACTAGCATGACAAATAACCCCAAAGGTGCAATGATACCAGACACCAACAATATGTAATTGGATGTAAATCCTTTTCAATAAGAGGGAAATTATGCCTGGGACTGGAAACAACCAATTACTAGGGACTAGTGAAGTCATGGATCTTAGAGGAGAACTTACAATTGAAACTAGCATGAATCCTAGCTACATTCTAGATATTTATCTTAATACTCACTGATAAGTATAGTTTTCATCCCTTATCAAAGAAGCATCTCTGCAACAGAGACTGTTACAGAAAACTATAACCTATCCACTGCAGAGAAAGAGATCCTGGGGTGCCGACTCCTAACTGACAACATCTACAACACAATTCCTGTACCCAAGGCTCAGGGATCATTGTGGAGGATGGGGTTGAATGATTTTAAGAGCCAGAGGAACAAGAGATTTGCTGTGAGATTCTGTCTTCTGGAAATATCAGAAAGTCTACAACCATTAAGTCTCATCAGTACGGCTGCCTAAACAAGGCCCAAACAATGATGATACCAATGGACATGCTAACATGGAGTGGGGGTCAGAATCTCATGGGGTTCCATACCTAGACAAAGAACTACAGGCAAGTGGAGAATGATGAAAATGGGAGAATTAGTCTTCTCCAGGAAACAACTTCCCCAACTGCTTATCTCAGGCAGTAAGCCCGGAAACGATATACATACAGGTAACATTATATGGGCGGAGAAGTTTGTATATAGTATATATACAATCATCTCATATGTCATATATATTTTGTTGTTCATATTATATATTAATATATACCAATTATTATAAATTCTATATTTATTTTAATATGTCATTTAGTCTATTATATATCATATATTTATATATTATAATTAAATCAATTATCCCCTCCCTTTCCTCCATCCATAATCTTCCATACATACCTCCTTGCTCTTTTTCAAATTTATGTCCTCTTTATTGACTATTGGTGCCTGTATATATGTATATCTCCCTAAATATAATCTTCTTGATCTGTATGTTACTTGTTACTTGTATGTATGTTTTCATGTCAGGGCTAACCATTTGGTAATGGATAACCAGTTGCTGAGGCCGTCCCTGGGAAAGATTATTTCTTCCATTCTCAGTATTTCCTAGTTTCCTGTAGTTCTTCGTGTAGAGTAGAGGCTTCTTGTCTTTCCTCTAGCCACTTTTCGTGTTTGTTGTTATTGTGATCATTTAACTTGTGTTTAGGCAGTTCTGCTGGTGAGATTTTATGGATGTAGCTTCTGACATTACTAATAGACACAGTCTTTTTCTAAAAAGAAACTGAAAATAGAGTCTTTTCTCATACACTATATCCTGATTACAGTTTTCCCCTCACAGTTCTTCCCACCTCCCTTCCCACCCAAGATCCACTCCTTGTCTGTCTCTCATTAGAAAAGAATAGGTTTCTAAATGATAACAACCAACTGCAACAAAATAAAATGTAATATGATAGAGCAAAAACATCATATAGAGGCTAGACCAGACAGCCCAACAGATGAGAAAGAACCTTATGATCAGGCACAAGAATCAGAAACCCAATCATTCTTATACCCAGGAGTCTTATAAAAATATTAAACCAAAAGTTACAATATATATGGAGAGGACCTGGTGCACACCCATGCAGGCCCTGTCCTTGCTGTTTTAGACTCTGTGAGTTCACATAAGCCTTGCTCAGTTGATTCAGATGGCCTTGTTATCCTGATGTCCTCCATCCCTCATGGGTCTTATACTCTTATACTCTTTCCACTTCTTGTTCAGGCTTCCCTGAGCTCTGAGCGGAAGGATTTGTTAGAGACATCCAACTTAGAGCTGTGTGTTCCAAGGAATTTCTCCATGTAATGTCTGGCTGTGGGTCTCTACACCTGTTTCCTTCTGCTGAAGGAGGAAGCTTTTTTGATAACTGCATAAGGTGCTGAACAGTGAGTATAGCAGAATATCATTGTGAGTCACTTTACTGCTTTTTTTTTTTTTTTTAAACAGTAGTGTTTGGTTTTACCCTAGGTCTATGGGAATCTAGTCTTTGGTTCTTGGTCACCCAAGCAGTGCTGTGAGGTTTTGATTCATGGAATGAACCTTAAGACCAATCAGATGTTGGTTGGCTACTCCCATGAGATCTGTGCTACCATTGCCCTAGCATATCTTACAGGCAAGACAGATTGTAGGTCAAAGGTTTTGTGGCCGGATTGCTGATTACATTTCTTTTTTTGTAATTTGAATCTTCTCACATCAAAGACACAAAATATAGGGGTGGAGACCCCATTTGGGCACCAGTTCAACTTCTCCATGTTCAATGAGTTGTGTGGATATCATCTTTGACAATGGGGACCCATTGTCAGTTTGTGTAGAGCAACCCATTGTTTTGGCAACAGCTGGGTTGTTTGAGGATTTCAATGGGATCCCCTTAGCCAACAACTCAACTGCATACAACCCAATTCAGGATCTAGAAGCACCACTGGGGACTCTGTCTCCCCCATTATTAGGAAACATCATTAGGATCTACTTCGCATATTTTAAGAATTTTTACTACATTAGATTTCCATATCATCCCTCAAATGCCCATCAATCCCAGCTGTCTCTCCCTTCTCTCAACTCTATCTCTCCTCCCTCTCCCCACCTCTTCCTCCCATTCCTCTCTCCTCAAACCAGTATACCCACCAAAAAGCTATTATATTTTCCCTCTCAGGGAAATTCATGTGTCCCCCCCAGTCCCTTTCTCTATACTTAACCTCTTTGGATCTATGGGTTGTAAGTTGTATATCATTTATTTAATGGCTAATGTCCACATATAAGTAAATACATGCCATATTTATCTTTCTGGGTCTGGGTTACCTCACTTAATATAAATTTTTGTAGATGAATCTTAAAAGGTCTTATTAATAAAAAAACCCCCAGAGCCAGATATTGGGGTTAAAACTGAGAGATCAGAAAAGGAGAAAGAAGCCAGCCACGTTCTTACCACTTGGAGATCCTCAGCCAAAGAGACTTACTTCCTGTATACCCATGCCTATATGCCTTTCTGTTTGCCATCTCATTTCCTCTCCCTGCCCAGCTACATCATTTACTCTTCCTGTCCAGCTCTGTCACTTCCTGTGTGTCTGTACAGACTTCCAGACCTTTATGGTTAGTGCTGGGATTAAAGGTATGTACCACCACATCTGGCTCTGTTCCCAGTGTGGCCTTGAACTCATAGAGATCTAGACAGATCCCTGCCTCCGGAGTGAGAGGATTAAAGGCATGTGCTACCATTGTCTGACCTCTATGTTTACTATAGTGGCTGGCTTTTCCCTCTGATCCTCAGATAAACTCTATTGGGGTACACAGATAAAATATCATGACAAATTTTTAGTTCTATCCATTTCCTTGCAAACTTCATGATGTCATTTTTTTTAAACAGCTGAGTAATACTCTGTTGCGCAAATGTACCATAGTTTCTTTATCCATTCTTCTGTTGAGGGATATGTATGTAGTTTCTATTTTCTGGCTATTATAAATATAGCCTCAATGACCATGGTTGAGCAAGTATTCTTGTGGTAGGATGAGGCACTCTTTGGAGATATACCCAAGAGTGGTATAGCTGGGTCTTGAGGTAGATTGATTCCCAACTTTCTGAGGAATTGCCATATTGATTTCCATAGTAACTGTACAAGTTCTCACTCCCACCAGCAATGAAGGAGTGTTTCCCCTTGTTACACATCCTTGCCAGAACAAGCTGTCATTTGTATTATTGATCTGAGCCATTCTGACAGGTGTAAGATGGAATCTCAGAGTGGTTTTTAATTAGGATGTTCTATCTTAGTCTTTTAGTTCATTTGGATAAGAGTTTGACTATCATTGATTTTCTCAAAGAATCAGATCTTTCTTTTACTGATTGTCTTTGTTTTTATTTTGTTGGTTTCAGCCTTGATTATTTCTTGCCATCCACTCTTCTTGGTTATGATCACTTCTTTTTGTTCTAGAGCTTTCATGTGTGCTGTTAAGTTTCTAGTATGAAATCTCTCTAGTTTTATTATGCAGGCACTTGATGTTTTGCACTTGCCTCTAAGAACCTCTTTGTTCTCCATATGTTCGAGTATGCTCTGTGTTTATTTTCATCAAATTCTAGAAAGTGTTCAATTTCTTCCTTATTTTTGTCTTGACTCAATTTTTAAATTTTTATTTAGTAGAGAGTTGTTCAGTTTCCATGAGTTTGTAATCTTCCTGTTGTTTCTGTTGTTGAAATCCAGCTTAAATCCATGGTGGTCTGATAGAATGCAGGAGATATTGAAGTTTTCTTGTGACAGTTGAATGTTGCTTTGTGTCTGAATATGTGATTAATTTTGGAGAAAGTCCATGAGGTGCAGAGAAGAGAGTATATTCTTTTCTGCTTGAGTAAAATGTTCTGTAAATATCTGTTAGATTCATTTGGTTTATAATGTCTGTTAGACCTAGCATTTTCTGTTTAGTTTTTGTCTGGATGACTTATACATTGTTGAAAGTAGGGTATTAAAATCTCCCACTATCAGTGGATGAGGGTCAATATGTTTTTAATTAGCTGTAGTAATGTTTCTTTTATAGATCTGTTGCCCTATTGTTTGAGGAATAAATGTTAGGAATTACAATGTCTTCTTGGTAGATTTTCCTTTGATGAATGTCATTCCCTATATCTTTTTATTAATTTTGGTTTGAAGTCTATTTTACTAGATGTTAGAATGATTACACTGGCTTGCTTCTTAGGTCCATTTGCTTGAAATATCTTTTTCCAAACTTTTATCCTGAGGTAATTTCTATCTTGATGTTGAGGTGTGTTTCTTGAATGCAGCAGAATGATGGGTCCTGTTTTCATATTTATCTGTTAGTCTGTGTCTTTTTATTGGAGGATTGAGACCATTGATATTGAGAAATATCAATGACCTATGGTTGTTTATTCCTGTTATTTTGTTGTTATTGGTGGTGGTACATTTTGTGTGTGTGTGTGTGTGTGTGTGTGTGTGTGTGTGTGTGTGTGTGTGTATTTCCCTTCTATTGATATTGCCTATTTGAGATTATTTATTCTTTGTGTTTTCATGGGTTTAGTTAACCTTTTTAGGTTGGAATTTTCCTGTGGAGCTGAATTTATAGATAGATAATGTTTAAATGCTTTATCATAGAATTTCCTGTTTTCTCTGTGTATGGTAGGTAATTGAAAGTTTTGCTGGGTATAGTAATCTGGGGTGGCATCTGTGGTCTTTAAGAGTCTTCAGCTCATCTGCCCAGGCTCTTCTGGCTTTTAGAGTTTCCATTGAGAAGTCAGATGTAATTCTAATAGGTCTGGATTTGGTATTTTTTCCTTTGCAGCTTTTAAAATTCGTTCTTTCTTCTTTATGTTTAGTGTTTTGATTATTATGTGCCAAGGTGACTTTCTTTTCTGGTCCAATCCATTTGGTGTTCTGTATGCTTCTTTCATCTATATATAGGCATCTTCTTTGTTAGGTTAGGAAAATTTCTGCCGATTATTTTGTTGAAATTATTTTTTGGGCCTTTGAGCTAAGATTCTATCTTTCCTATCTTCCTATTATTCTTAGGTTTGATCTTTTCACATTGTCCCAGGTTTCCTGGGTGTTTTGTGTCTATTTTTTAGATATAACATTTTCTTTGACCATTTATTCTATTTTATCTTGAACTCCTGAGATTCTTTTTCCCATCTCTTGTATTCTGTTGGTAAAGCTTGCCTTTGTAGTTCTGGTTCGAATTCCTACCCTAATAACCAAATTGGTGAATGCCCTAACTGTCACCATACAGCCTTTATCCAGTAATGGATAGAAGCAGATGCAGAGATCCACAACTGTGCACCAGACTGAGCTCCAGGAATCCAGTAGAAGAGAGAAAGGGAGATTGCATGAGCAAGGGGGGTCAAGACCATGGTGGGAAAAATCTACAGAGACAGCTGAACCAAGCTCAAAGTAACCCACAGACTTTAGACTGACAGCTGTGGAACCTGCATGGGACTGGACTAGACCCTCTGCATATGGGAGACAGTTGTACAGCTGGGTCTGTTTGAGGGGCCCCTGGCAGTGTGATCAGGATCTATCCCCGGTGCATGAGCTGGCTCTCTGAATCTCTAAATTTTTTATTTCCAGAATTCCCTCAGTCTTGGGTCTTCTTTTTTTTTTTTTTTTTTTTTTTTTTTTTTTTTTTTTGGTTTTTCGAGACAGGGTTTCTCTGCGTAGCTTTGCGCCTTTCCTGGAGCTCACTTGGTAGTCCAGGCTGGCCTCGAACTCACAGAGATCCACCTGGCTCTGCCTCCCGAGTGCTGGGATTAAAGGCGTGCGCCACCACCGCCCGGCAGGTCTTCTTTTTTTTTAAATAATAATAATAATAATAATAATAATAATAATAATAATAATTGTTATCATCATCATCACATCACAACTGCAGCTTCCTTTTCCTCCTTTCCTTCCAGCCCCTCCCCTACCTCCCCTCAAACACCCTATCTATTCCTCCTCTGTTTCTATTCAGAAAAAGACTGACCTCCCACGGATATCAACCAAACATGGCATATCAAGTTTCAGTAAGACTAGCTACCTCCTCTCATATTAAGGCTGGACAAGGCAATCCAGTATGAGGAACAGGGTTTGAAAAGTTGGCAAAAGTGTCAGAGACAGGCCCTGCTCCCACTGTTAGGAGTCCCACAAGAAGACCAAGCTACACAACGGTAACATATATGCAGAGTGCTTAGGTCAGTCCCACACAGGCTCCCTAATGTCAGTTCATTCTTTGTTAGTCCCTGTGACGCCAGGTTAGATGATTCTGTGGGTTTTCTTATGGTGTCCTTGATCCCTCTGGCTCCTACAATCCTTGCCCCTCTTACTCAGAATTCCTGGAACTCCACCTAATGTTTGGTTGTGGGCTTCTGCTGGGTTTTCTTTATTGATTCTTTTTCCATTTTTAGGTCTTGAGCAGTTTTGTTAATTTCCTTCCACTGTGGTTTGTGCTTTTCTGTATTTCTAAAGGTATTTATTCATTTTCTCACGCTGTTTGTTTGTATTTTCCTGGATTTCTTTAAAGGGTTTATTCATTTTCTCATATTGGAGATGGTCTTAAAACAAACTCCTGAACCTCTGGACTTTCCATTCTTTCTGTTCCCTCTTCTTCAATGTTCATGGAACCTTAGTTTTGGGAATTGTTTTGTAGGCCTATCCATTGGGACTTGTCTCCACAACTCTGCATTTTTATTGGTTATGGTTTTCTGTAATGGTCTCCACATGTTGCAAAGAATTTTGCTGAATGAAGGATGAGGACTAAACTTATCTGTGAGTGTATGGACAAATATTTAGTATGTAGTCATGGATTATGCTGGTCTGGAAATGGTGGTTGTTTTTCTCTAATGTCTATGACTTCACTAGCCCTGGATAGTTGGCATGATTCCCTTCTTGTTGAGTGGCTCTGACATTCTATTAGAGAGCTGTTGGCTACTTCCAAGGTATGTATGCACTACTGCACTCTTGAGGTTATTGTGCCATACTGGTTATTGATATGGTTCATAGAAAAAAATATCTGTGTAAGACTGTTGGTTACTTCCCTCCTTTGGAAGCTTGCATGATATCTTTGGGTACTGTGAATGAAAGCTAGTCCTGAGGGAGTGGGCACTCAGGTCAGTTCCAGCTCAATGGCTTCTGAGCCCTGTGTCTGAGGTCACTAACTGTGTCTTCAGCAATAAAGACTTACCTTCCACCTTTGAGGAGCAATTAAGCATGAAAACAATAACCTCTATATTTTGGGAGTCTCTTGGACAACTGCTGTGGATATCACTCTATATAAATAAAACACTGATGGCCAGTGACCAGACAGGAAGTATAGGCGGGACAAAGAGAGAGGAGAATTGGGGAAACAGGAAGAAGGGGAGAGAGACACTGCAGCCACCGCCAGGACAAGCAGCATGTAAAGACGCCGGTAAGCCACCAGCCATGTGGCAAGGTATAGATTTATAAAAATGGGTTAATTTAAGATATAAGAACAGAGCCGGGCGTTGGTGGCGCACGCCTTTAATCCCAGCACTCGGGAGGCAGAGCCAGGCGGATCTCTGTGAGTTCGAGGCCAGCCTGGGCTACCAAGTGAGCTCCAGGAAAGGCGCAAAGCTACACAAGAGAAACCCTGTCTCGAAAAACCATAAAAAAAAAAAAAAAAAAAAAAAAAAAAAAAAAAAAAAAAAAAAAAAAAAAAAAAAAAGATATAAGAACAGTTAGCAAGAAGCCTGCCATGGCCATACGGTTTATAAGTAATATAACTGTCTGAGTGATTATTTTATACATGGATTGTGGGACTGCGGGGATTGGTGGAATCTGGAGAGAAGCTCTCCAGCAACAGACAACCCTGACAATAACTCAAAAGAGGGCTTCTCTTATCTGGCACTTGGAGTTTTTGTTAGGTGGTCTTTGGCTCTTGGAGGGAGCATTACATCTCAGATGAAAAATTTTCATTTAAACACTATATGTGTGTTTATAAAGAGACTTATATGTATTATAGGGGTTTTTCAGGTTAGTAGTTAATATGATTCCTTATAACTTTTTCAGATGTCTTTACTCTTATTTTATCTCACCTCTCTCCTTTTGTGTTTATCTACCCCATCCCTAAATGGAGGACCCCCTTTTCCATTTCTCTAATCAGATCATTTGTACCTACTATTTCCTTCTCTTTTTATCTCCTACCCATCTCCCCAGGCAGCAGTTCCCTTTTTACTTTCCTAGTTTCTATAGTAACTCCATGATATGTAGTCTCATCTGACAATTTGGAGCAAGGGGCCTCTGATAAAAAGTAACATGCAATGTTTGTATTCCTAGATCTGAGTGATCTCACTAAACATAATCTTTTTTAGTTCTATCCATTTACCTGCAAAACTCATAAGTTCATTTTGTCTTTCACACTGAAGTGTATTTATACTATGTACTGTAAGATTCTGTAATGTATGTGTACCATATTTTTATTATCCATTCATAGGCTGAAGGTAATTTAGATTATTTCCATTTCCTAGCGATTGTGAATATAGCAGCCATGAACATGGTTGAGGTAATACCTGTGGCACAGGCTTTTGAGTCCTTTTGGTCTAGGCCAAGGAGTTATCACTAGATGGGTCACATGGTAGATTTAGTTTTAGCTTTTTGTGAATTCTCCATACTGATTTTCACAGTGGCTGAATTAGTGTGAAATAAATCTTTTTATATTAAAAATTTACTCTTGCCCGTTTATCACATCTATTTTCTTACTTTACCTGTGTTTCCTCTTTAATTGTCAACACATCACTTTTAACCATTTCTGTATTTTTTTTATTTTAAGTATGTAATAATAGAGGAATTATATATATTATTTAATTCTTGAATTGGCCTTTTCACATCAGCATAATTTTTTTGAGATTCCTTTATGTATTGTGAACATCAATAATTTTCTCTTTTGTAAAACAAAAATAAAAAACTGGGCTTAATATTTGTGTAGATGCACACACTTTGTCTAACCATTTACCAGTCATAGAGCATTTGAGTTGTTTCCATATTCATTTGGCTACTATGAATAAAGCCACTCTAAAACATTAGTTAGATTTTCGTATAAACATATTTTTATATCAGTGGGATAAATGCCCAGGAGTGTAAGTGTTAAACTGTGTAGTAGGTGCATATTTAGCTTTTAGAGACATTGGATACTATTTTCCTGTGTGTCTCTTTTAATCTACATTCCAAGTCTATATTAATGACTAATTTATACACATCTAGACAATATGTAATATCATTTTAAAAAGTCCTCTGATAGGTATGTGTTGATATCTTATATAGCTTTAATTTTGCATTTCCGTTATAAATAATGATATTGAACCTCTTCATGAGTTTATTTGTTATCTGTATAGTTTCTGTAATAAAATGGCTCCTTGCATATTTTCTTGTTATTTTAATGAATTGTTTTATTCTGTAGAGTGTTGTGAGTTCTTTATACATTATCTTTTTTTTTAGATAAAGGAATGTAAATATTTTTCTCAGTTTATGTCTTGTTTCTTTGCCTTCTAAATTTACATTTGGAAGGGAAAGTCTTTAATTTTGATCAGTGTCATTTTATCATGTTTTCCTTTTATTTATTGTGTTTTTCTCTTCTTTCATCACACATGTAGTATAATGTGTTTTGATCAAATCTATCCCAATTCCTCCCCTCCAATTCCCCCATTACCTCACCAATTTTTACTTCTTAATTTAACTCTTCTCTCACTCTCTGTCTCTCTCAACTGATTTCAGTCAGTGCTGTGACTTTGAGGAAACAGTTGTAAATGATTTTAAAAGAATATATATAAAATCTGATGTTACATTTTTAGCAGAATTCTCCAGTGAGAAAATGTGGACCTAGAATTTTTTTAATGAGTTTAAAGAATTATGAATTCAGGGTAGGCAAAATGGCTCATCAGGTAAGGATGCTTGGTGCCCAGCTTGAGGACCTGAATTTGATATTCAGAGCACACACAGTGAAAGAATCAACTCATACAAATTCTCTGAACTCCATATGTACACCATGGTACATACATAGACACATATACACAAATACACTAAAGAAATACATAATTGCTGGGCGGTGGTGGCGCACGTCTTTAATCCCAGCACTCGGGAGGCAGAGGCAGGCAGATCTCTGTGAGTTCGAGGCCAGCCTGGTCTACCAAGTGAGTTCCAGGAAAGGCGCAAAGCTACACAAAGAAACTCTGTCTCGAAAAAAACAAAAAAAAATACATAATTATAACAATTTTAAGTTATGAAAACAACTGGACAGTTGTAAAGCTATTGAAATGATCTATTTCATATTTAGTCATTTATAGTTTCAAAGAATTCAGTTGTATTTCTATTCTGCATCTTTTCTATTATTAATAATTTATACTTCCTTTTCTCTTGGCTAGTATTGCCACAAATTCAGCAGTTTTATTATACTTTTCAATAACCAATTCTATGTCATTGGTTTTCTTTTATCAACTTCCTGTGTATAATTTATTATTTTCTTAGTATTTATTGTTTCCTTTATTGTGATTATTTGGATTTATTTTGTTTCTCCTTTTTTAGGTTCTTAAGGTATGGTTGAAGTTATTAATCTGAGTATTTTCTTATTTTTTGGAGAATTATAATTTATCTTTCAGCACTGTTTCAGTGTCCTGCAAATTTTGATACACTGCAGTTTTATTTTCTTTGAATTAAATTAAGTTTTAAGTCTTCCTTGAGACTTCCTCTTTAATTCACAGGTTATTCAGAAGTCTGATGTTGAATTTGTAGATATTTCACAATATTCTTGTTTTCAGTCCTGTTACAGATATTTTTATTTTACTTTCTACATGATTTCAATTCTTTTAGGTGTGTTGATGTTTGCTTTGTTGTCTACAGTATAACTAAATTGGGCACCTTGCCCAATTTAATTGGATAAATGTTACTGAGATATGGATCTGTTGATTAATGGTATTGTTGAGTTATTTTATATCTTTGCTGCTCTGTCTAGTTCTTTCAGTTGCTCAGACATAAATACTGAAGTCTCCAATGATAACCATGGTGATCTACTTTTCCCTTTGCTTCTATGGGTTTTTGCTTCAGATATTTTGTAGGATTTTAAATACATTTTCTTTATTAATTTTTAGTTATTTTTCCCAGTGATCATGAGTCAGAGTAGCATCTAGTACCTGCTAGGCAAGCACTCCACCACTGGCTGTTTTCTCAGCCCTTGCAATTATGTTTTTTGACACATAAACATTAAATATCACTTTGTTTCCTGGGGAAATTAACTCATCTATTATTATATAATGTTCTGTTGTATTTCTAGTAAGTGTTTTGTTCCAAAGTCTACTTTATATGACATTTACAGCCACCTAAGTGTTCTTTTAGTTAGTTCTTGACAAGAGAAGTGAAGCTAGATCTATAGAACTGAAACCTTGACTAGATTTCATTTATTCCCAATGAGGAAACATTTCCTACAAAGTGGAAAAAAGACAGCAATTGGGGTAGATGTCTTGTAGTATGTTCCTAATGAATTCACCTTAAAAGTGCAGATTAGAAGCTCTAAATGATTGAGAAATTTCACAACAGTCAGTAGGCTAGATGTATGGAGATAGTGAGTTGGGGTTGGTGAGTATTTGTGAACATCATTAGAAGAAAAGGAGCATGTGTACCTAAAAGAACATTGGCATTTAAAAACAAAAGGAACATGACTGGAGAAAAAATAAATATCAACGTAATGATGCCTGACGATATTCTGCTATACTCATAGATTGGTGCCTTGCTCAATAGTCATCAGAGAGGCTTCATCCAGCAACTGGTGGAAACAGATGCAGAGACCCACATTTAAACATTAGGCCAAGCTCAGGAAATCCTACTGAAGAGAGGGAGGAAGGATTGTAGAAGGCAGAGGAGTCATTAGAAGATCGACAGAATCAAGTAACCTGGGCTCATAGGAACTCACAGAGACTGAACTGACAATTAGGGAGCCTGCATGAGACTGACGTAGTCCCTCTGCATATATGTGACAGTTATGTAGCTTGGTCTTCTTGTGGGACACCTAACAGTGGGAGCAGGGCTGTCTCTGACTCTGACTCTTATGCTGGCTTTTGACACCCAATTCCTCATTCTGGGTTGCCTTGCCCAGCCTTAATACAAGGTGAAGTGCTTATTCTTAGTACAACTTGTTATGGCATGTTTTGTTGATATCCATGGGAGGTCTGCCCTTTTCTGAATAGAAACAGTGGATGGGGTAGGGATTCAGATTGCAGAGAGGCCATGTGTGTGTGGCAAGGGGACTGGGAGGAGAGGAGGGAGGGAACTGTGGTCAGGATATAAAATAAACAAATAAATGAAACAAAGAATTAAGTTACAGCAATATCGATACTCTCAGGATATGAGTTGAAAAATGTTAAACTCTAGATCTCAAGCTGTGCAGGATGAGAAAAGCAGTATGATTGTCCCTTTCTAAAAGTAGCCCATGAAAATGGCTACAAGGCTAATTCCTGTTGTACAAAGGAAATTCAGCCCCTTTCTGAAGTTGGCAAAAGAGCAGAATTGCCATCACCTTTCCGGTGTTTTTCCCTGAGCTTCTCATATGAGCTGACATTTCCCCTGGCAGCGAGCTCTGCTGTGTACTTTTGCTGCTCATCACTCCGGGGTCCGATGTAACAAACTGTCACTGCCGCTTCACCCTCCAGGACCCCCTTTCCCCCTTCTTGAGCGTCTCAGTGGTGACAGATTTTCTGTCTATCTTCCTATAGTCCCAGATTGTTTTAATTACTGCTTCTGTGTTTTATTTGATGGTAAACTGTGAAAATGGCCCCTGGTTGTTTTAGTTTCTTAGTTTTTATTTTTTTTTTAAATGAAACAAAACCAAAGTACATTATTGGACCAAAAAGCAGTGCATATGACCCAGGGAACTATTGATTTGTTCATTTATTCAGCTGGAGGGTAATTGATCTATTGCGCTCACCCCATTTTGACTGCAGAGATTTTAATTAATTATTTTATTTATTTTTAGTTTACATTACTGACAGAGTGTCTGAAGGGAGGAGAAAGATTTTTTCTTTCACTGTTCTTTTCATTTCCTAAGTTACACCCCTTCTGTGTTATTTACACAGAAGCAAGAAAATGGAGATGAGAAGAGAAGATTGCAGTGTGAGGTTCCTGAATGTGGACTTGGCAGTGGGGTGTGGGCCCACACTGGATATTGTGACATTTATGTTAAGCTCATAAGGAAGATCCTCCATCAAGCCTTTGTGTCCCTATCTGTAGCATGTGCAGCAACAGAGCAGCTTAACATGTATGCAGGTTTATATATGTGCCAACACATTACAGGGTGCTGTGTGAATTGCAGCTCTTTAATTCATGGACCCGTCTATTAGGCTCCTCATTTGCCATCCTTAGCCTTAAAGTGGGAATGTAATCTAGTGTAGTGTCCAGTCAGTACAGGAGCTTTCCAAAGTGAATCTCAATGAAAGAACACACCGAGCTAATAGCATTAAGAAAATGGGAGGAAAGAGAAAAGTGAGAGGTTTTGGAAATAATTTAGTTTTTGTTGTTTTTCTTTTTCTTCTTTCTCTTTTGGCCTCTTAACGACAAGAGGCATCTTCAGAGATAGAGTCCATTCTCCAGAATAAAAGGACTTTTTAACTAGCAATTCGAATGAGGTTCAGCCCAATGTTGGACTTGCTTCAGTAACATCTACCAAGCCATCATAATCCACACTGCTATGCTGGGAAAAGTTTTTTTCACCGATATTGTTAATAATGATGATAACAATGTGCTGTGGGATGTTCTGTATGTCCTGTGGGAGCCCATTCTCAGGTTCTTTGTGGCGTTACCCAGCAGGTCCGTATAGAGGATGATTAGGACCATGGGCCTGAGTGCAGGTGTTTGAGATGGTCTGCACTTGGCTGTGCTGGGGGATGGTCTGTATGTCAAGTTGCTCTGATTGGTTAATAAATAAAACCTGATCGGCCGTGGCTAGGCAGGATAAAAGGACAGAAAGGCAGAAGGAGACGCTGCAGCCGCTGCCATGACCAGAGACACTGCAGTCGCCGCCATGACCAGAGAGGCTGCAGCCGCCGCAATGACCAGAGAGGCTGCAGCCGCCGCCATGACCAGCAGCATGTGAAGACGCCAGTAAGCCACCAGCCACATGGCAAGGTACAGATGTATGGAAATGGATCAATTTAAGATAAAAGCACAGTTAGCAAGATAAGGACAGTTAGCAGGAAGCCTGCCACGGCCATGCGGTTTGAAAGCAAAAAAAAAAAAAAAAAAAAAAAAAAAAAAAAAAAAAAAGCAGGAAGCCTGCCACGGCCATGCGGTTTGCAAGCAATATAAGTGTCTGTGTTTACTTGGTTGGGTCTGAGCGGCTGTGGGACTGGCGGGTGACAGAGGTTTGTCCTGACTGTGGGCAAGGTGAAAAAATCAAGCTACAACAATGGCTCTCTGTTAAGAGATTACTCTTTTCCTGGCTTCTGTTCTCATCATATACATATGCACATAGACATATCTACAAACATATTAACCCAACAACTCTCTAATAATTCTCATAACACAACTGCATAGAAGATGTCATCACATTCTTACATTGCAGTTGAGAAAGCAAAGAGGCAAAGGTAACAGTGACAAACTAGTAGTCCAGAGGCTGGTAAGACTCAGAAATAAACTCAATTTTAGAATTGTAGACATCTTTTCCCCCCCATATGAAGATGGAGTTGTTTCTGCCTAGTTATGCATACTCTGCCACCTCTGTACAGGCAATCTAAATGTGTCATTGCTCATGAGCTATTTGTACTAACGATCACACTTTGTTAGAACGACATATTTGACAATGTGCTAAATAGCCCTCCGCTATGAATAGCCCTCTGAATGAATCAGCTTGCAGACTGGAAGGCTTGTTCTGGTTAAATCGGTTCTAATCTTGACTTCCTTTTCTTCTTCTGTAATTCTCTGCCAACTTGGAAGCTCCTGTTTCTATCCTGGGTTCCTACCTCCTTTTTCTGCCTTGAAGCTTGGTTACTCTTCCATTAAACAGCTAACAGCAGCTTCAGCACCAGGGACAGCGTATTTTAATGAAGTGGTAATGGAATGGAGAGTCAGACAGGTCTTGATTAAAACAGAGTACTCTGATTAAAGATTACAGTTCATTCCCATTTCTTCATGCAATTCTGATTTTTCTTCTGGTTATGAAGCTTCTTCCCTGCCATAGATGACTGCAGTGCAGTTTGTATATGCTGCTCCTCCAAATAACTTTTAATTAGACATTTAAATTAGACTCGTGCCGGTTCACTGAATTTAAAATTTTTATATTTCTCCAATCCAATTATTAGTTGTTTTAATTCACCAGTTCATGGATTGTCATTTATTTTAATATTACTTACTGTGACATTAAAACGATAATTCCTAGATTTTCTCACTACAAAAATTATTTATTAATGTCAGAAATTAAGAAAAAATTCTAAACAATCTAATTCAAAACAAAATAAAGGAAAACTAGCTTAAGGCATCGACTCTGTGATCAGAAGTTAGGTGTTCTATAGTCTGATGATGAAGAATGATCAAAAACATTGTAATTTGAAGGAAAGTGTTCAGGAGAGCCTCAGAGATTCCCTTTGTCTTTTGGTCAGGGTGAGAGTGAGTAGACCCTGCCCTGATGAGAGATGCAAATTTACAGACCCACTCCAGGCATTTCACTGCCAGAAATGTGTTCCAGTCATAGACTGGGTGAGTCTTCCCAGGGAAAGGGAGACAGGGCCATGAGGTGAGGTGAGGGGTTAAGCAGATGGAAGAACATTTCCTAAATGTTGTATTTCAGGCATAGTTATGGGGAATTTTCTCCATTCAATATTCTCAAAACTGTTATAAAGTAATACTGTTATTATCTCCACTTATAGAGAAAAAACGAGGCAAAGAAAAGCTAAGAGACTTATCCAAGATCTCACAGGTATAGTCATCATAGGAGAGCAAGATTTGAATCCAAGCTCTCTGTCTCCTGAATTTTTTCTCTCTACTCTCACCCACAACTGTCACACAACACGACAAAGTGGGAAAATAACAAGGTTGCTTGAGATGTCAAGCCAAGTCATTACAAATGGTTGCAGTTCTTGTGATAATATTGTAGCCATTGTGAGTATTCAATATGAACATTGTGTTATGATGCTGGGCTCAACAACAGAGACAGAATGTTACAGTGAAGAGAAACTGAGGAATTGGCATGTGCCTTTGAGGAGATAGATAAGGTTGGCTGAAGGCAAGAACCAAGAGTTGGGACCAACATTCTCTTCATGTACTGAAATAAGAAATCAATTAGTTCACACACCTCTAATCCAAATCCTGTGACAGGGCTCTTTCGTATCCTTCACTCCTAATTGCCAATTTTGTGACACACAATGATATGAAAGAGGTAGAGAGATAAATATTGGCCCCCCTGAGTTCAGATAGTCCACTCACTTTTGTTGTACCCTGGGCCTTGATTGGAGATGCATAGAATTAGGAATTAGGAGCTGGCAGGGCTTCAATAGCGTAAAGGACTTTCCCTTTATGCTCCAGTTTCTCAACAGTGGCTTTACCTTGAGATGTGATTGTCTATCTCCTTTGCATTTTTTGAACCCCATATGATGGGTGAAAGTATCTCAATAGGAAGATGCAATCAATAGTCACCATAGATACACAGAAAACAGCCACACCAAAGCAACTACTCAACTCTTCATGATGTTTCATGCTCTGCTTCAAAGAATCTAGTATTTAAGAGTGAACATAAAGCTCGTCTATAATCTCTCTAAAATGTAGGACTGGTGCCTGAAGGTCACATGTAGGAGGAAATGTCATGCATCAACTAGCAACAATTACTAAGGTCTTTTATAAACTATTTTTTAACATAGCATACAAGGCTTTAGGTATTAAATAACTTTTGAACAAAGTGTGTTTTAATAGATTCTGTTTTTCTTTCATCTCTCCCACTGTAAGATATCCCTAGTCACCAGACTTTTTTCTTTTGTATTATCTCATTTACTCTTTGCCTATCATATTCTTCTTCATAACCTATATTTTTATTTTCCCTTTATTTCCTCTCTAGTATTTTATACACATTTACATGTATTCACAGACATGTAAAGGCTAGGAGCTACCTATGAAAAAGAACATATGTTTATGTCTTTCTGAGCTTGGATTATTTCACTTATACTTCCCAAGTTCATCCATTTTCTTGCAAAATTCACTTTTCCTTACAAAACAGTTTCAATATAAGGATTTGAATTAAGTAAAAAATAGAGGTTTGGGGGAGTAGTCAGTGTCATGTGTAGTCTTAGTGAAAGAAGAACTTCATATATTTAGTGTGAAAGCTGAATAGTGTCATAGTCCATCTCTGTCCTATATATGGTTTTAATTATTGGAGAAGGGAGATTACCTATGATCCAAACTTAGCCAATTAGGTGATCTCCCCCGGGATCCAAGGACTTACACAATGAATATAGCATGAACCAAAGGGATACTGGATACACAATAAAGGCAGTGTCCTGCCTAGAGTTTTATCGATGGGAGACTATAGCCATTCCTCTTGCTTTCTACCCTTTCATTCTTTTAGCTTCTTCCATCTAGGTTCTAACCAACCATTAATGCTTTGGGCCCTAATATTTTTCTAACATATTTCCTATTATTTAAAGTAGACAGAATCAATGTATTACATAATGCTAAGTCACTAATTCTGATATTGTCTCTAGTAATAATTTAATTGTGGAAACAGACACAGTCACACAGCAGTCCTTTGGGGTGCTGCTACAAATGCCATACAAGGAAAAGCATGTCCTTGCATCTCAGAGTTCCTACTACATCCTCACATTGCACAGGCATTTGTGACAATAACCACCCTGGCTTTTATTCATACTAAAGTGCATCAATAAGACTTTGAAAGCCATGGAGATCTTTAAATTTCCTATGGTGTGAGATAAGGCTCTTTCTCATTACTCTAAGAATAGCCCAGCTTCCAAAGCCATTCAGAAATCTACAGAGGGAGAGCTGGCTAGCAGGGCTTGCAATAAACTCTTATTAACACTATCAAATATAATCTGTTTTTGTCTTGACCTCACTTTAGATTCTCAGCAGGTATAATGGACAGATTTGTAGGGTTTCTTTTTCCCTTTTAAAAGACTAGATAAATGTTCCTTTTCTTTCATCAGATTATAAATGTCCAATGTAAATGGAAAGTTCATTGCTTTCCTTGATAACAGACGTAATCTCCCCAATGGATGCCCCTCTGTCAGAAGACATATGAGATAGTCCCAGAGATTGTTTTTGGTTAGAATTGGTTCAAAATAAGCTTAATTTCCCAGTCTGTGCACCTTAACCTCTCTCTGGTTAATGCAATAAGAAAAAAATTTATCCACTTTCAATGTAGAAAAGAACTGTGCTTTCTCTTGCTTCCAGCTCTACTTGGCTGTGTTGGCTTTCTACAGCTTGGTGTGATTGGCCCCATGTGCAATTCTTCCAATTAGATTCTGTTCTCTTACTTCTTTTGGTCGGTACTTGGTTGGGAATCCCAAGGGAACACTGCTAGTGGATCAATGACTACAGTGTCAGCTCAAATTGAAAGTATAAGTAAAATCGCATCAAAATAGAAGCCACTGACTGTATCAGGCAGTTTATACATTTCCGTATATGTTCATTCTTGTCAACTCAGGTTCTCATCTTTGATGCATGGGAAAAGCCAGGTACGCATAGCATCACAAAGTCTGACTCAAGCCACACAGCTAAATAGTATAAGTGGGTGCTTTGGGACAATTGGTTCATGCTTATTCCTTTTCTAGGTGGGAAATGGGAGCCTAGAAAGAAGGCAGGATTTCAAACTGTAACTTTAGAGCCATGGTTCCAGCTGTGCTCCTTCCTGGCTGTTTATGTTGAAAAAATAAGACATATATATTTTTCCATCTGTGAAATACTAAGAATAGCATCTTTGGTTTGAGATGAGGCAATTTACATGAAATAATTTTATTATATTTTAACAATTACTAAATGTGGTCCAGTTTGTCTGTTGTTGAACTTTAGAGTGGAATCACATTGTGAAACTGGTTAAAATGTGTAATTTTTTTAAAATTTTTAATTTAAGAGTAGGGCCTAATCTAGGTCTTCCTACTAGCAATAGTGGTGAGTGTGCCTGAACTGGCCTACCCTGGTAATCAGATTGCTGAATACTCTAACTGTCATCATAGAGCCTTCATCCAGTAACTGATGGAAGCAGATGCACAGATCCACAACCAAGCACCAAGCTGAGCTCTGGGAGTCCAGATGAAGAGAGGGAAGAGGGATTATATGAGCAAGGGGTGGGGAGGATGTCAAGATCATGATGGGGAAATCTACAGAGACAACTGAATCAAGCTCAAAGGAACTCACGGACTTTAGACCGACAGCTGTGGAACCTGCATGGGATCAGACTTGACTCTGCATATGGGATTCAATTGTGTAGCTGGGTATGTTTGAGGAGCCCTGGCAGTGTGATCAGGATCTATCCCTGGTACATGAGCTGGCTTTATGGATCCCATTACATATGGTCAGACACCTTGCTCACCCTTGATGAAGCGAGGAGGGGCTTGGTCCTCCCTCAACTGAATGTACTAGGCTTAGCTATCCCCCCATGGGAGAACTTACCCTGTTGGAGGAATGAACGAGGGGTGGATGGGGGTGGGTGGGAAAGTGGGGGTTGGGAGAGCAGAAGGAAGAATGAGAGTAGGATCTGTGGTTGGTATGTAAAGTTAATAAAAAATAAGAGTAGAGGCTACCAAATCTGTGTGAGTTGTTTTAATTGCATAGCATCCCTTTTTATTTTTTTCACATTTAAAAAAATTGAAAATAGATTCTTTTCTCATACAACACACCCAACCACAGCTTCTCCTCCCTCTGCTTTTCTAGCCCTGCCCCTCCAACCACTTTCCCTTTCTCACAGATCCACTCCCTGTCAGTTTCCTCTTCAGAAAAGAGAAGGTCTCCAAGAGATGATAGCCAGACAGGACAAAATAAAATATAATAAGACAAAGCAAAGCCCTCATATCAAGGCTAGACAAGGCAACCAAAAGGAGGAAAGAGTCTCAAGAGCAGGCAAAAAGCGAGAGATATATCTTCTCCTAACCACTGTTAGAAGTCCCACAAAAACACCAAGCTAACAGTCATAGCATATGCACAGGGGACCCGGTGCAGACCCATTTAGGTCCCATACTTGCCATTTCACTCCCTGTGGGCCCATGTGAGCCCTGCTTGGTTTATTTGGTGGGCCATGTTCTCCTAGTATCCTCTACTGCCTCTGACTTCTATAGTCTTTCCTCCCCCATTTCCATGGAGTTCCCAAGCTCCAAGGGTGGGGGACCTGGTGGAGAATTGTTCTTCACCTATCTAAGGAAATGTATACTAGCATTTTATAAAATATTGGAGTTGGACAATGTTAGGTTTAATATTTTTACATTTTCAGATAAATAAGAAGGTGAAGTATTTGCTCTAGTCAGAAAGATTTCTAGTTTATCAAAACTTGGTTTCTGAATCTATCTATTGCTTTAAAAATGATAGTGGATGCACTTTATGAATAAATTTTAATTACTTGGAGATACAATAGCCAATTTGAGATGGCATTAATGGTTACTGGATATATCTATAGCTATTGTCAAAAGTGCAACCAATTCTATTATCCTACATAGTTTTGCATAAAATGTTAAACCATTAAAATCAGTTTGTAAAATCTGTACAATCGCCCAAGGAGTTAATTGACACTTTGTGGGACACACTACTAAAATGGCTGACAAGCATGTGAAGGAGGCAAGCAACTGCATTCATCACTTGGAAAATGACACAGCTCTTCACTAACTAAAATGCAAAAAATAAATAAATAAAACAGAAATAAGACTAAGTGAACTTCATGGATAACAGTGCTGAGAATGTAGCACAATGGGAATTCTTATAATATGGTGCTGAGATGTAAAATGATCTGGCCACTTTGGAAATGGGTAGTTTACAAAAGTTAAGAGTGTGAACACTTTATGATCTAACAAATTCACTCCTAAGCATATCCATAGTCAAATACATGCATGCAAAAAGACATATATAGAAATTCGTATCATGATTTCTGTAGATCCTCCCTCTGGAGATATTGTTAGAATTCTGCCCACACTCCAGCTGCATGACCGCACATGCACAGTTCAGGAGTTAAGCAAAGGGTCTTGCCTCTTACATCATCAGAGTGCACTGGTGATCATGTACACACAGCATGGTCGCACAATCTGCACATGCGAGACTCTGTAAAGCCCATCTGTGCCTTAAAGAGTTGTGACTCAGACCCCACCCTCACTCTGTCTCTGTTCTGTTCCCCCACCACCATCTTTCTCTCTGCACATGCTCTTTTCCAGGCTTCGTTCTTCTCCCTCCCCTTCCTCCTAATAAAGCTCTTTGCTACCAGGTAGTGTGGCTCATGACCTTTTCACCTGGCAACCAGCATGGTAACCAGTACCATTTATCATTCATTATATATCAAATAATCTTTATTCAAAAAAGTGATAATGAATTGTGGAATATTTATACAATGTAATGATATCTAGAAATGAGTAAGCTCGAGCCAGTACTGTAAGCAGAGGTATAAATGTATCTCAAAATATTGTATTCAATGAATAGATTTAGACAAAAAATGAACTACATATGATTTCATTCAAACAAATATTGAAAACGAATTTATTATTTTAGAAGTCAAAGTAGTGGTTAATTTTGGAGAGATGAGAAGGAAGAGTGAAGGAAACAGTGGTTGGTTATCTTCCACAATCTTGTTATTGGCTTTGTAACTAAGTTCAGTTTGTGAAAACTTATCAGCTCATATATTCATGATCTGTGTAACTTTACAGTTGTAGATTGCATGCCAATAAATGTTCAACAAGTTATAACTTTCAGTAAAGTGCCAGGGCCAGAAATCTTTAGGAAAATATCATTCACCTATATACAGATTATGATGAAATTATTTTCCATCATTTACAAATTACTTCCAATTAGCCTAACACCTGCTGCACATCTGTACTCCCTAAGGGACACAGTAGGTTAAACAACCATGACACCAAAAAGAATCATAGCAGTAGGAGATTAAATGGGATACATAGGCAAGGAGGGGAAAGGGATCGAAAGATAAGCTTTCAATTGACACACAAATAAATAAGTGAGTTGATAAGGGGAATAAGGAAAGTGAAATCATCATTTTAAATGAGCAAGGAAGGCAGATTGTGAAGTGAAGTCTGTCATATGGTGAATGGGCTGATACAATACTAAAGTGAACAATGGCATGACCAATGACAGGGACAAAGATGGGAAGCTGGGGAATTCTCTGTTTCTAATAAAGCACATTGCTATCAATAGCTGTCTCTGCTAACACTTTGTAAACTTGTCTTGTGAATTTCTTTCTTTTTTAGAAGTATGAGCAAGCAAGCTAGGGAGACTTGGGGACGGAAAGGAGGAGCTGAGAAGAAGAAATGGGAGGAGAAGATAGTTAGATCTCAGAGTGATATTTTATCCATATTGGAATGAGTGTGGGGAGTTAGTTTTATGGCAGGAAAAGTGCTTTAGGTAAATGCAGCATGCATCTCTAAGCATCAAAATTAATATTCAAGCAATGCCTAAGGTGGTAGGCAGGTCCCATTTATACATGGAACCTTAGATTTGGAGAGTTTCAGACACCAGCCTATAATCTCAGTAGTTTATAGCAGAACCCAGATTTGAATATACTATTGTCTGGCTAAAGTTTCATGCTTTCCATGGAAACAAATACCATCTGTGGAACTAGCTCTGATTTTCTTACTTGATGTTATTTATCAAATACATATAGGCATCCAATAACAATTAATGAAAAAAGGCCATAAATTTAAAGGATAGCAGGGTGTGGGCATATGGGAGGGTTTGGAGGAAGAAAGAGGAATGGATAAATGCTGTAACTGTAATAAAATCTCAAAAATAAAACTAAAGAAAAAATAAAAAAGAAGGATGAAATACTTGTAGAGGGTTTCTTTAAGGGCTGGGTCGAAACTGTAAAGGGCATTCCAAGCACTAAAGACTAGAATAGGCAAGCACTAATGAGTGCACCTAGCACGTTTCCATGTTCCTGGCCCTAACACAGTGGAAGATCTCCAATTAAAGGCCCTCTTATGGCTCCAGCTCATAGTAATGTAATAGTGACTTATATACTCATGTTACCACCACTCTCAAGAAGAATTATACCTTAAAAGAGGTTAAAATGATTTAATCCCAAGCACATGTCAGGACCTATGGATGCTAATAGTGTAGCCAGTGCAGCGACTAGAGGAGATGGCTTAGAATAAGAAACACTGCTTGACTTACAACAGATGTATATGAATTTTTATTCCTTGTGTAGTTTTTGTGAATGGAATACTACAGTGAGTAGCGCTTGTTCTGTGTTCTTTTCTTTAATGGGGTGTTTAAATGCTTGGTTCTTATTGTGGCAGGTAGTGATGATGCAATCTCCTTGGACAACCCATCAATTCATCTTTCTGATTATAAGTATCTAGTCTTCTCATATTCTAAATGGTGTTTCTGTGACCATCATAGACATGTTTAATATCTGTTCCCTAGACACTTACATCTTATGAACCTTATTCCCTACAGCCTCAGCACAAAGCTGAAGTGTATTGCTAGTCAATTATGTATTTGAAATTCCTGCCTTAATTTCAGAAGGCATGTTGACACTCTCCCACTATAAAAAATGTCAGGATAACTATATATTTCTAGCAGTCTTACTCTGATTGTATCACCTAGAGTCCTAGCACAAAAATGCCTTCTCTGCTGTTTTCCTTTTCATCCAAGAATATAACACCTCTGCTTTCTTTGTGAAAGCAGACTTGAAGATTTTTAATAGTAATTCCCCATGACAGATTAATCTTCCTGCATGTCCTATGATTTACAATCAAGTAGAAAAATTAAATTACAGTAATAGTTGTCTGCATGTAGGCGAAGGAGAAATTATTTTCCTCTTTATTGCTTTTCAATCTTCAATATATTATAAGGTAATTAAAAATAATAATTCTTAGTTTTTTTGTTTTTATATTATTTTATTTTGTATATATAAATGTTTTACTCACATGTGTGTCTGTGCACCACATGTGTGCCTGGTGTCCATGGAGGTCAGGTAAGGGAGTTGAGTACACTAGAACTGACATTATGGAGGGTTGTGAGCAGACATGTGGGTGCCTGGAATCAAATAAGGGTCCTCTGGAAGAACAAGTATTTTTAACCACTGAGACATCTGTCCAGCCCCTATTCTTACATTATGAAAAGAGAATAGAAACTGTATGAGTAAGAGGAGACCTACTTAATTATATTTAGTGTTAACATACTTATATGTGATATGAAAAGAAACTTGATAGTAAAAGATGGAAAACTCCAATTTCTTCTTTAAAGAATGAACTTACTTTATTTATTGATTGCTGTGGGATGGTCTGTATGTCAAATCTGTTGCTCTGATTGGTCAATAAATAAAACATTGATTGGCCAGTGGCTAGGCAGGAAGTATAGGCGGGACTAACAGAGAGGAGAAAAGAAGGAACAGGAAGGCAGAAGAAGGACACTGCCAGCTGCCACCATGACAAACAACATGTGAAGACACCGGTAAGCCACAAGCCACATGGCAAGGTATAGATTTATGGAAATGGATTAATTTAAGCTATAAGAACAGTTAGCAAGAAGCCTGCCATGGCCATACAGTTTGTAAGCAATTTAAGTCTCTGTGTTTACTTAGTTGGGTCTGAGCGGCTGTGGGACTGGCTGGTGACAGAAATTTGTCCTGACTGTGGGCAAGGCAGGAAAACTCTAGATACAATTTATTTATTTATTTTTGGTTTTTTGAGACAGGGTTTCTGTGTAGCTTAGCACCTTTCCTGGAACTCACTCTGTAGCCCAGGCTGGCCTCTAACTCACAGAGATCCTCCTGACTCTGCCTCTCAAGTGCTGGGATCAAAGGCATGCACCACCATCACCCAGCATGGGAGAAATTCTTAAGTGTCCAGGAATAGCTTAAGAAAAGTTTATTTGCTGGGCAGTGGTGGTGCATGCCTTTAATCCCAGCACACAGGAGGCAGAGCCAGGAGGATCTCTGTGAGTTAGAGGCCAGCCTGGGTTACAGAGTGAGTTCCAGGAAAGGCACAAAGCTATACGGAGAAACCCTGTTTCGAACGCCCCCCGCCCCCGCAAAAATTTCTTCCTTAATTATAATAGTCAAGGGGTACAATTGGTGCCAGATCACTTTCCATTTCTGTTAAATAAGCTATGGTAAAATCAAACACACAAAACATCAAAAAATGAAATAAACAACAGAAGAAAATTTTAAACAGTCTCTTGAAAATGACAGGCTATTAGAAGATGAAAATCAAATTTTATTAAAATACTACATGGCTAACATGTGGCAGATTTTGGTCTGGAAGTATTAGAGTCCTACCTGGAGAAATTGTAGAATTTTTAAAAGTACTAGATACACACATATAACACAGGCACACATGTTTGTACATATGCTTATTCACACACATAGCATATACATGTGAGCACACAAGACTTGAATTTCTGTTGATAAAACATCATGACCAAAGTGACTTAAGGGAGAAAGTATTTATTTGGGCTTAAGGTTCCAGAGGCTTAGAGTCCATAGTAATACTGTTGTGGTTTGAATCTATGGCCCCTATATACTCATGTATTTGAAGGCTTGGCCTACAGGGAGTGGCACTATTAGGAGGTGTGGTCTTGTTGGAATAGATATGTCTGTATAGGAGGAGATGTGTCACAGTGGGGGTAGACTTTGAGGTCTCATATGCTCAAGCTATACCCAGTGTGATGATAGACAGTTTTCTTCCTGTTGCCTATAGATCATGATGTAGATAGAACTCTCAGCTACCTCTCCAGCACTATGTTTGCTAGCATGCTGCCTTACTTCCTGCCATGATGATAATGGACTAATCCATTGAACTGCAAGCCAGCCCCGAATTAAATGTTTTCCTTTATAAAAGTTGCCATGGTCATGGTGTCTTTTCACAGCAATAGAAACCCTAAGGCAGGTACCATGGTATCAGGAACAGAAAGGCAAGAGCTCATATCTTAAACTACAAGCACAAAGCAAAGAAAGCATCTGGAAATGGCTTTAGTCTTTAAAACCCCACAGCTAACCTCCAGTAATTTATCTCCTCCAACAAGGCTATACCTCCTAAATCTTTCCAAATCTGTCACCAACTGGGGACTAAGAGTTCAAATACATGTGCTTATGGGAGAAATTCTATTTCAAACCAAAACAGTTCTCATTATTCCAAGCAGTTATTTGCTTTATAAAGTCACTACTAACAGGAAATTAGCAAATATTGAACCATGGCTCATAGAGGACTATTGGGATAGGTTCCTGTATGCACTGCTGCAGCATTTTGACCAATGTTCTGTTTGTGTTAATTGGGTCCATTTAGAAGTATGCTTATGAGATAAGCTGGTCCTGTCACCAATGAAAACCTGCTCTTTCATATAAACCTTTACTGTACTGTGTTTAATCAAATTCTTAAACGTCTTTGTTTGCAATGTCTTGAACCTACAGAAACTTCAAATTTATTTTTTTTATGACACACCACTTTTTGAAACATGCAAATAAGCTAGCACTAGGTGGGAATGATTTGACATTTTTTTTCTGGTTCTGGATAACAGGACAAAATTTCCTGGCTTTCAATTTTAGACCAATGCTTCCTACTATGCGTTTTCTTTTTTTTTTCTTTTTTCTTTTTGTTTTTTTGAGACAGGGTTTCTCTGTGTAGCTTTGCGCCTGTCCTGGAACTCGCTTTGGAGACCAGGCTGGCCTCGAACTCACAGAGATCCGCCTGGCTCTGCCTCCCGAGTGCTGGGATTAAAGGCATGCGCCACCACCGCCCGGCTCTACTATGCGTTTTCTAATTAGTGGCTATCTCACAAATGAACAAATGTATCTTCGTTACTATTTTTCCATAGCTTCTTCACATATTATGGCTATTTCTTCAGTACTTTCTGGAGCAGCTTCACAGAGAAGGTGGAAATTTATATTTCTGTTTGAATGTGCCATCCTGTTGAGTTATTACTATTAAGCTTACAGAATTATAACCTGTGATAGAATAAAGCTCATTCAACACTTGCATTTTTATCTTAAAACACAGTTAGTATTCCTGGACTTGGAAACACTAGATGGTATTTTGGCACTATGCTGAAGGGCATGGTAAAACAAAAGAATCAACAAAAGTACAATGAGAAAACTGTGGTTCCAAATAGAGTTCTAGGAACACACCTCCTTTTATGGTGCACGAAACAAAAAGACAGACCACCGCTATGTTCAATTTCAGCTTGAAATCTGCAATTTACACAACTCCAAAATTTCATTACTTTCTATATCCCTGTGAATGACTGTGAAAGTTCCATGAGTTTGGGATTATTGATTGGTTTCAGTGAGTAGATAGAGTTTTGAATACAAAAACCATGAGTAATGAGGCTCAAGTGTATGTTTGTGTTACTTGGTTCTTAATGTATCAGTTCTGGATAATTCAAATAGAATTTGTTTTGAGTACTCCTCATGACCTCAAAAGGAAACTTCTTTGGAAAAGTTATTGGTACTGGGAGATACCTTTCCGCTTAGCTCTTTCTATGTTGGTATGACTCATCCCATATAATATTTTAAAACATATGTTTTTTATCTTTTGAGATTACAATAAAATTGTATCATCCCCTATCCTTCCCCTCCCACAAACCAGCACACATAGTTCTCCTTGCTATTTTTCAAATTTATAGCCTCTTTTCTTCAGGGATTGTTGGTAGATATTTTTTTGTTCTAATCCTCAAGTACTGTATTTTAAGTAAAAGCTTTAGAATATGTCAAGAAGTCTTGGTTTTTAAATCTTATTTCTAGTATGTATTTTTTAGCGATGCCGTCTTTGGCAAACTATCCAGCCTCAAGGGAGCTTAATCTCTTAGCTAAATATATATAGCAATACTTTTCTTCTATTAACACTTTAAGAATTATAAATAAAAATGTTCACCTGTTATTCATTAAATAGCAATTAATTTTATCTAGACTGGTATATGTTTGATTAGGATTCATATAAAATAGGGGGTTAAAAATGTGGGTCCAGGAGTCATTTACCTGCTTCTAAAAGTTTTCAGTATGAAATTGTAAATACCAGGTTGTGGTGAAGTGTCTTCCAAAATGAGTCTCTGAATATCCACATGGAGCAGGACACTTAACTGACACTTTCTGTGACATGGGAATGAAAGAAAATTATATTGTGTGTGCTCTGACAATCTCAAAGCTTAACTGTGTGATGGCAGGAGTGTATCACAAAATGGATTTGAAGATTCTGGAATTAATTAACTTCTGTTCAAGATGAGAGCCCACAAGGCTGTGACAGTCTCTGGGAGAAAATGACTGCAATAGTTCTATAATTAGGAAAATGAAGGGTGAACTTGCAAGAACTTAGAGAAGACTGTGGTATTCTTAGTAGATATCAATGTAAGGGGCAAAGTGTGTGCCAAAGAGGAGCTGCTATAAGAATGGAAAGACTCAAGGAGGAATTTAAGTTGTAGCAAAATTTAACACATGGATAAGGGTAAATTAAAATGATAGTATGCTAAGAGAATGTTCCAGGTACAGAACAGTGGATGTGAAATATCACAGAATTTTAAGGGAGCAGATACTGCTTAATCCCAGAGAAGTGTGAAAGCATTCCACACTAGGAAGTCATTGAAGACTTTGGAGTAAGGAACAGAGGATTGCAGAAATCATCTGTGGAAAGATTTTATTCCCAAGGACTGATGTATGGAGTGATAGTACACCTGGAGAACACAGTAAGAGGCTCTCCTTTCATATTGTTTAAATGCAGAGCAAAAGCTTTTCGTCCATGTTGGGGAAAGATCTGCCCAACCAGAAGTGTAGAAGGAAAAAGGATTATACATGGCCAGTGTATCTGTCAACAAAGGCTCTGCAATGCTGTGTAGCTATAGTGAAAACTATTAATAATCTAGTAGTTTAGAGTCCAATTTTTTTTCCAGTCACGATACTTCTATAGTCAACGTTGGACATATTTAGGTTGGCATTGGCTTGAGGCTGTAAGTCAAGTTCATGTCTGTTCCACTTGAAGTTTCTGCAAGAGCAGTAAGTATCTGGGGATATTTTCTTTCCACATTAGCACAAGTGCAGGGAGATAGACTCAACTGCAGAAAATGAGTACAATTGCAGCCTCTGAGCAAATTACAATGATCCACACACCATTGTGCAAAACAATCCACATAAACAAATCCATAGTTAAGGGGCAATAAGATTCATCTTTTCACCATAAAAATAACACACAGCAAACTATTGGGAATGGTTTTCAAATCTATCACAACACTTTTGGAAATAGGAAGATTCAAACTCACTCTCAGATGTTAAACTTAACCGGCAAAACCACTATCCACCCTATCTACCCTTTTAATGAGCTCCTGGAGCAATGTGTCCTTAAATCTCAAGTACTGGAGAATGGATCTCTTTTAGTGGGGAGTTTTCCTTTCTGTGATCAAACACCTAAGCCAAACTACTTAAAGGAGTGAAAATGTATTTGGTCTCATAAGCTTCATCATAGAGGGCAGGGCACAGCTAAGCTCATATCATGATGGAGAGGAAGCAGCAAGATGCCAGCACTCAGATGACTCCCCCTCCACATTTTATTTTGTCTAGGTCCTCAGAACATTTGAATTAGTATCTGCCATACTCAGTGTGTGTCATCTATGGTGATATTTTATTTGTACTGAAATGTGATTTTATTTGTATGTTAATAAAAAAAGTTGCCCGGGGGTCAGAGCTAATAGCAAACCATAGCAGAAGCCGGGCAGTGGTGGTGCACACCTTTAATCCCGATCACATGACAGGCAGATCTCTGTGTGTTCAAGGATACAGCCAGCATGGAGACACACACCTTTAATCTCAATACCAACCATAGAAGACCTGGAGGTCTGTATAGACAGACAGTGACGAGGGAGTCATGTGGTTGGGTTTACAACCAATGAGAAGGCAGAACAGAAAGTCAATAAAAAGACAGATACACAGGAAGTAGGTCTCTTTCAGAGGGGAGGGACAGCAGAGGCAGTGAAAGGTAAGAAAGGGTTTTTAGTATCAGCTCTTAGCTACTGCTCTGACCTCTTGGGCTTTTAACTCTGCATTTGGCTCTGTGTTTCCTGTTTAATAAGACTGTTACATCTACAGTCGTCTTCCTCCCCTCAGTTAATCCTTTCTGGAAACACTCTCTCAGCATCCACAGGAGTGCCTCCCCAATCTTCTAGATGATTCTAAATTGGTCAGCAAGCTGAGAACAAACACACACACACACACACACACACACACACACACACACACACACACACACATATTAAACAGGTAACCCTTATAGGGTTCAAGTTTTTTGTTCCTCAAATGTAAGAGGATACACAGATTTCAGGAAATATTTTTGGATTGAAAATGTTCTCCTTCTACTTTAAGTGCTTGCTCATGAAAACTGTCCCTGTCCCAGAATCTTTAGATTTTCTTCTCTAAGATATTGGTAGGTCACCTTAAGTTCAGTGAATCTCAGTCTCTTGACCTGTGAATAGAATTTACTAGTTTTAGCATCTGAATACTAAATGAAGGAAGACAAAGCACCTAGGACATCACTGGGCTATGAGGAAGTAACTCCTCATTTGGTAACTGCTTTATTGCTAACTCATTTGATTCACACAGCATTCCCAAAAGGCAGGCATTTTTCTAGCCCCCAGATTTCAGAAGAATCCAAGGTAGAATGTCTCTTCTCAGATTATATTTCTAGCTGATGAGATGCATCAGAATCTATCCTGCCCAGTTCCTCCATTCCAACTCCACATCAGAGAATAATGGTTTCCTGTCATCTAATGTAAGTAATTCAAGATAATGCAAGTAATTCAAGACTTTATCTGGAATTATATTTATAAAAGTGGTTTATTTTAGATATGGGCTGGCTCACCAAATTGCTTTTATATAGCTATATTTTATTCAGTTGCTTGCTTTTATTCAGTTCTGCTGTTTAGAACTCTTTTAGTATCATTAGTATAAAAACATCTTAAATAAACTTTTGCAAATGATTCAATAATCTAAATGTACATGTAAGTGTTTCAGCTCTTCCACTGTTGTTGACTACAATGGTCCTATACAGTTTGTTTATTAACATTGTATTGGCTAACCTGGTATGACCTTCCCCAAACTCATGGATATGCATTCTTCTGATCTGCTTGATTATCCATGGCATGTGCATGGTTTCAAACTGTGCTCCACTTCATTTAGCCCTAAGAATTTACTTTTGCATTGGTAAAGAAAGTGGTTTGCTTCTGTGGCAGCAGGATAAAGTTGGAGAAGACAGCAAGGCATTTTGGGAGAGGAAAGGCCTCAACAACTGCAGGAGACTCAAGCTCCAGGTTTTCTTCACATTTTCACTGGGCCTCCAGGGGTCAGTCTCGTTTCTAATTCCTGACTGCTTTTGGAGGAAAGCTGAAACAAAGGCAATTCTTTTCTCTTATAATGGACAGAGCATTATTTCCCATTTGCTTGCACTCAGGAGGCCTCTGAAATTTTGCTTCTTTATTGAGAAATAGACTGGGGACTTTTGTTTAGAGCAGAAAGAACAATACGGGTGATGGAAGAAATTATATTTCACCCATCTACCCTGGTACGCCCAGCTGGTACCAGTATAAAACCCTTCTTGGGAGCCACTCAGCCTCCCGATGCTTGCATTATGTTTAGAGAGGCCACGCACCATGATGGATTGTGATTCACTAAAGAAGTAAGTAGCTCCAGAATTTAAAAAGAAAGAAAGAAAGAAAGAAAGAAAGAAAGAAAGAAAGAAAGAAAGAAAGAAAGAAAGAAAGAAAGAAAGAAACTTGGAAAAAAGAGAGTTCTTCCAAATGGTCAAAACAGCAAGCAGAATTTTTCTTAAGATATTTGTCTTATAGCAATTGATAGCAGTCTTTGTAGCTATTCACAGTAGTCAGCAGACAGTTAGGAAAAATCTGTTCCTCTGACAGTTTATGAAGTTCAGTCTTTGGAAATTGGACAGCAAGGCTTGGTTCTAACCTAGTAACCAAAGCTATGTAATTAATTAGTTCATGCGGGTTTCGGGAAGAAAATGGCGTTGCTGTGTTACAGTAATAATCCCAGTTGTTGAGTTATCAGCAGACTGCAGTGCCTCTCTCCGGGGAAAGGAACCCCGTAATTTAACAAATCACTGTGTTTTGGGCTTTGACATTGCACAGGCTTTTCAATTTCCATCTGCTCCTCTGCTTCATTAGGATTTTATTGTTGCTACAGTCAGAAACATTTTGGTAGTTTTTCTTCCTTTAAAATAATGTACCATTAACTATCTTCTGTCATCCCTTTTGGATACCTAAAAATAGAATGCCCACTCCAATGTTAAATAGCTTTAAAGGAGCATTATTTTGCACATTTTCTCCAAGAGTCCAAGGTGGCTACCTGTGCCTCAATTACAGTAATTGCTTTGTGTATGAAAACAAATATTCAAAGCCTACCTCATTCAGGATTTTTTTCCCTGTGGAGAAGAGAAGTGTTTTCCTATATTGTTAAATAATCTTTTTATTGGATCAGAACATGATAAAAATTCAGTGTATTCATTTGCAAATGTCCATACACACAATGTCTACACATAACTATACTCCCCCTCCAGTCTAGTGTATGCACATGGATCCAAATATAACACACACCATACACATACACTCAATATTCCATAAGTGCATAAATACCAGTAGTCTAAACACAAACATATCTATCTATTTATCTATCTATCATCTATCATCTGTAGATGTAACCAACCATCTTATTAAATAAGAAACACAGAAACAATGTAAAAGAGAAAGCCAAGAGGTCAGAACTCAGAGCTAAAATCTCACCCTTCCTCCTGCTGTCCCAGCTTCCTGAAAGAGAGCTATATCCTGTCTGTTCGTCTTTTTAAGTATTTTGTTCTGCCTTCTCATTGGTTGTAAACCCAAACACGTGACTGCCTTGACACTGTCTGAATGTACAGCCCCCTAGGTCTTAAAGGCATATGTCTCCAATGCTGGCTGTATCCCTGAACACACAGAGATCTATGGGATTAAAGGCATGTGCCACCACCGCCACACTCTTGCTATGGCTCTAATAGCTCTGACCCCCGGGCAAGTTTATTTATTAACATACAATCAAAATCACATTTCAGTGCAATTAGATTACCACCACAATCATCTATCTATCTATATATACCTTGCACATAAATACAAGTACATCATTGCATGTATGTACTTTACTGATAGAAACACATGCTATATATCTACAATATCAACCTTGTATTTATCTACCCATTGTACTCACATACAGTCATACTCTCCTAAATACTACACAGACACACATACAGACACAGCACATATTTTCATGTTACACATATACACAATGAATGTACATACACAGTATCCATATACCCAAATTGCCTCTCCCCACATCACTAGCCTATGGATGGATGAGAATATTAACCCACCAAGAATGCCAGAGGCAAACATCTGTAAAACCAGGGAAAAATACATTCAAGAAACTATAATGGAGCATATTTCAGAACAGATTTGTGATCATTGGTATTGATTGTTAGCTTGCTGTACTTGGAATCACCTAGGAAACATACCTCTGGCTGTGTTTATGAGGGTGTTTCCAGAGAGGATTGCCTGAGAAAGGAAGACTCAGAGTGAATCCAAAGGGCGGCCCAGCTGCAAAGAGGTCTGAAGAAGATGCAGCATAAACCTGCTTTTGAAGCTTCTTTCTGAATGGATGCATCTGCCACTGTTGACACCACCCTGACTGTGGTGTGCTCAAACTTTAGTCTTCCACGGTGTGCTAGCTAGTACTACCAGCTCTCCAGGCTTTTATACTGGGTTGGGACTGCTGAGGCATCTAGCTTCACAGACTGCAGAGCTGTGGGTTTTTCCACTTCCCTAGCATGCAGGCAGACGTTGTTGAACTGCACACACACACACACACACACACACACACACACACAGAGAGAGAGAGAGAGAGAGAGAGAGAGAGAGAGAGAGAGAGAGAGAGAGAGAGAGAGAGATATGGAGGAAGGCACCATCCATTATGAAATATACTGGTAATATACTATTTTGAAAGAAAGAGACCTCCTTGAGGAAATGGTTTTCTCTCATTGGTGAAGATGAAACGGGCTGCTATCAAATGCCTTCTACAGCAGAGGGGTCCACATCCTGAGACAGGTGTGCGGTTCCTTCAGGAGGACAGTGGCTACCTCGGCACCTATGTAAACCAAAATCAGTGCTGACATGGTGAGAGCAGCCCCTCACAGTAGGCCAGGTATCCCCTGGATACACAGCACTCACTCTTATATTATGTTTTGAAAATGTTTTTTCCCAGTGTCACCTTTACAAATGGTTCTAAGTATGTTGTAGATGGCTGTCAGGACTGTGAGTGTGAAGCTTAAACCTAGAGTGACATCTGACTTCACAAGTCTAAGGGCTGTCTGAAGGTGGCTTTGGCTGGAAATCGATTCACAGAAAATGCTTTGAAACCCATTTGACTTTTAAAATAATGTTTCCACTCACCTTTGTCCCCAACCTCTCCTGTTTTTCTCACTCTTCTAATGGCTTTTTGGAGTTTTTTTCTTCCATCCTTCCCTCTCAATTCCTCTTTCCCCAAGTCTTTCTTTTCTCCCTGTGATGTACTTAGTAATTTTTTATCTTTTAAATTTTTATTGTTATTATTATTTGTGTGTGTGTCTTTGTGTGTGTGTGTAGGTCAGAGGAGATATTTATTTGGGTAGTTGGTTCTTACCCTTTCCCTTGTTGAGGACCCACTTCTATTGCTGTTTCTGATGGGCTGTATATGAGGAAAGCTGACCCAATAGCTTCTGGGTGATTCTCTAATGACCATTTCACTTTTCACGGGGAGTCCTGGGATTATAGCTGCATACCCTGTATTCAGCTTTTTATGTGGGTTATGAGAGTCAAACTCAGGTGGGCAGGCTTTTACCACAAACCTTTTACTCACTCACTAGCTTTTTAAATAAAAGCAACAACAATAACACACACACACACACACACACACACACACACACACACACACACTTTTTAGAGAGGATGCAAAGTAGTCCCCTGGTTAAATATAAGTCATACCAGTTAGTTATGTAGTTTAATGCAAAATTATGTTTCAAAACTATTAGATATTTAAGGAACTAAGAGGCATCATATATTGACTTTTATCCAGCCCTTCTGGCTTTCCTATTTTATCAGATATCTAGGTTTTTATTTTGGAAGTCCATTGATGACTGGCTGATGGCAGTTTAGATACAAACTCTTAGGCTGTTAATTTCTTCATCTAAACTGTGATTAAAAACATGAAGTTTATCTCCTGTGCACTATTGTAATGCTTCTGCATTTGAGGGAACAAAATTTATGTTTGTAAGCCTCACTTAAGCAAGTTTACATTCGCATGTACCCTTTGCAATCTGGTTTGAATCCCTCAAAACTGAGTGCAATGTATCCAAACCATAGATTTTACTTCCCTTTGGGGTCCCCATATTGGAAGCCTGGCTATTCTTGAAGTCCACAATACAACTCTAGGTGTTTAAGGCAGCTTATGGCACCTTATTATGAAACCCATAGCATGTGACTTGCTGTTGTCTATTTTAGCACCCATAGCAAGGAGTGGCACCACTCATAAAGGATTAATGCCTAGTTTCTATCCCTGCCCAGAAGTCAGATCTCAAGAAATGGTGCTAGAAACAGCAAAGTGCTGGTCCTCTGCTGCTATTGCATGCTTTGCACCTATTTCTTGTTTAATTAAGAACACTGGATTGGTATTTTTTTTTGGGGGGGGATATTCAAATAGCATGTGATATGACCTAGCCAATCTGATTGATAGTCACTCTAGAACTAGGAATGTGGTCTAACTGAATTTACTAAAGAGAATCCCAGAAAATTTTGCTTGAATTATTAGAAGTAAGTTTGTTCATTTACTATAGTGATCAAAAGAACCGGGGTTAAAGTCTGGACATGCTGATAGACACATTCACAGCTACTTACTGAGGGGGTTTGCTTCCCAATAATGCTTATGTAGAAGAAAGAACCAACAGAAAAGGCAAAGCCAGATTCCAAATGACAGGTTTGAGTTATAAACCCATGTGCCTTCCATCAAGTGACCCAATGTGTTCTTGTTTTTTTCTTGAACCGCTTTATTTTTCACTTCAACTTCAACATCCATATAAATTTCCCGGGGATCTTGTTGCAGTGTTGATTTTTGACTCAGCACATTTAGGGTGGATCTTGAGCCTTCATTTCTAATTTGTAATCAAGGCACGGGATAAAGCTCATGGGTTCATGTTATTTTGTGCACCAGGGTCCTTCACTGTTAAGGAGCATCCTTACTTAGTGTCTATATCCTTCCGCACAACAGAAATTGCTTTTGAGCATGTCACCACTTGCTTAAAGTGGTAGCAGTTAAAGATGTTACTCTTTTCTAGGCGATACCTTTGTGTATTTGTGCTGTATGCTTACATGTTGTGGATACCTGTGTGCACATGTGGAAGCTGAAGCGTGCTGCTGGGCATCTATTTCTAATACCCTCTGCTTTAAATTCCTGGGACAAGGTCTTTCCCTGAACCTGGAGCTAACTCCTCTCCACTCTAACAGTGCTGGGATTACAGGTGCACCTAGCTGTTCATGTGATTTCTGGGCATATGAACTCAGTTCCTCATGCTTATACAGAAAGTACCCATTCACTGAGCCATCTCCCCACCCCTAACCTCTGCACTTTTGAGTGGATTTTCTCAAGAGGGTCACGAAGAAGGAACAAATAAGCAGTGTGTGTAAGCCATATTGATGGCCAATGGAATTACTCAGTAGGAATCTTTGGCTCCAGAAGGCTCATCTCCCCTTCCCCCACTCTGGAAACACAGATTTGTCTTATTGGAAGCATTTAGTGCAACCAAGCCTGTCTCTGCTTGAGACCTTGGAGAATTACAGCCCATGCCTCCTTCAGGGCTCACCCTGCTGCCCAACAGAATGACTGTCCCACCTGGGCTGTGATCTCATTTATTTTCTTTCCTCAGTGCCAGGTTCCTGGAAGCTGGTGCCAGGAACAGAAGCAGCACCATTGCTTTGCCACATCCAGAGCTGGCTGCGTGTAGACAGCACTGTGTGGTTCCGGATGAGCTCCGCCTGTTCCCCTGCCTGGTGACTCAGTGAGCTGGTTTCTCTGTAACAGAAACATATGCTCCATGCACACCGTGTTAGGGGATTATTAATAACCACACAGATCTATTGAAGCCAGCATGAACATCACTACTGTCTGTAAATGCATCACTTTCAAATCCAGATTCTGCCCTAACATATTCATGAACTCCTCTTGTCAAAATCACTGAAACTGAACATGTCTCCAATGTTCTAGCACAGCGTCTCTGAGTCTGGCTTTCTTTGTCTTAATCAAGAGTTAGCCAAGTAGGGTGGCATTATTTGATTTCAGGAGTATCTTCCATCAGCAGTGTTAAATGTGGAGCATTTGATCTAGCCTTTCTCTACAGCACTGGTTCTCAACTTGTGGGTTGCAACCTCTTGGGGTCCCATATCAGATATCCTGCATGTCAGATTTTTACATTATGATTCATAAATGTAGCAAAATTACAGTTATGTAGTAGCAATGAAATAATTTTATGGTTGGGGGTTGTGACAACATGAGGAACTGTATTAAATGATCGCAGCGTTAGGAAGGTTGAGAACCACTGCTCTACAGTCTTGAATATGAAGAAGGGAGTTTGTTAACTCTAGTTTAAGGAGCAAATATGACTTCTTCAGAAAGATACCATTGTTATTACTTCATAGTCTGAGGATAAGTCCATGATGATAAGGGTAGTAGCGCTAAAGCCAACAACTATAAATTATAAATAAGGTAAAATTAACAAATGTTTTGAAAATGTGCTAGACCCTTGATGGTTTTATGTTTTTATCAGGATTGAGAAGGAGTGAGGGCTTGAAATTAGTCTTTGGAATAAAAAGTGACATTCACAATAATATTTGTCATAATGGAGTCCTATTTTAAGCCACTGTGAAAGCTGAATTAGCAGCTTTGTGGAAGGAACAAAGATGACATTGAGTCAAGACAGACCTGTTCTCGTGTCTCAGCAAGCTTCTGGAGGTTTTTCCTGCTAGTTGAGGGGTGTATGCTCAGAGAATGTACACATTATTTAGCTAAATTAAGAAAATCCCAACCAGTAACTCAAATATTTTATAAGGCCACTGTTTACATTGCTTCTTGGATAAAAATAGGTTAGACTTGATTTATTGACTCTCTTGTCAAGTAAATATATAAGAAGGGAGAATGGAGCTCTAGCTATGTCATGGAGTAAGAGAAAAATGGACTATTCTCAAAATTATTTTGGCTTCGTTCCAAATACAGGACCTTTAGTTTTTCCCTAGATGAGAGGAAAATCACCTTATCAGTCTTTTGACATTTGTTAAGGACTCCTTTTTATAATACATTAATAGAGACTTTGTTGGCAAATAGTATAGGCTGGGATTAATAGATTGTGAAAAGACAAAATTTCCTGGGAAATAAAGGCATTTTTCCTTCAGAGTTTTGAGATTACCCAAGGGGGATTTGCTGCTGGCAGCTAAATGGCTCTATAGGCATTATCAGAGCAGTGGAAGGTATATTTGTGGGAAATGTCAAAGTGATAACTGCAGAAGGGTGGCCAGAATGTTACACATTGTGACAGAGTTGTCCTGATCGGTACTTATGCCATTCTCATCATGAAAAGATTTTCCTGAAGGTTTACTATTTAATCAATGATTTAAAAAAGAACCTTACTGTTCCTGCTTCCTATATAAACACAGCTAGTATGTAGAACTCAGTACTACTACCAAGGAAAATGTCACTGTTCTCCACAGAAAAGGTCATTGTAGCAGGAGAGATATCAGAGGCCTATATATCTGCTGTACCTTTCTTGTGTCTGTGTCCTCACCTCCTTAGGTCTTTACCCAGTCCCACAGAGACTAGCTGGCCTTAAGCCCTGGCCTCTATAGGTACATCAGTTGTGTTAGGGTTCACCAAAACCTGGGGTCTTGGCTCAACTGTGTATGCTTTAGAAATTTATCCTAATTTTGAAATTAAGGGCTCCGGTTCTCTTATTGTGTCATGAGATTTTGGGAGTAGAGTAAATATCCGTAAAGCTTTATGTTCTATAACTCCCTAAATTCCTTATATAGGCTTTTGGAAATCCTTTGTAATAATCAAAATAGAAGTTCTATTTATCATCTTCCTGCTACCACCATGTTTATCTTCCTAATCCCTTACTGGTGTTACAATAACATTCTCTGAATTTAGTGTTTCCTCTCTTTTCTGCTCCTCCCCCTACTCTCAATTTGACCACAACACAGCAGAATGAAATGTCACCTTAATATCATCATTCTGAACTTCTGCTGCTTCTCTGCACATGTAACATACTGCAGATCCTGGACATCTGACTGGGGGTATCTCAGGTCTCATTTGCTTCCTCTAATATGGGATAATTTCCATGCAACCCCATAACCACTATTACTGTCCTATTCCAGACTTCATTTCCTTGGCTGGAATGCTCTTCCTGATCCTGTTTCTAGGCCCCTCCTCCCCAATAACTGCATAGCTGACTCCCTCACCTCCTTCAAATCTGTGTTTAATGTCACCTCTCCATGAGACCTTCCTTGGCATTCATATTTAAAACAGAACTGACTCCATGACACTTTTCAGACCATTTATTCTGTTCTTGTTGTGCACAGCACTAACTTTCTAGCATATAGTATGATTCACATATTAATTTACTTACTTTTTAACCTCCTATCAGAATGTAGGCTCCATGTAGGCAAGGAATTTTGACTATTTTATTTTATTTTTCACTCCTGTGTCTCCAGTATTTAGATGATTTCTTATTTACATAGAGATAGCCATACAAACTTATTGAATTAATTAATGCTCACTTGAAACTCGTCATTGCTTTTCTTGTGCATAGTTGTGAGTGGTATTAATAACTTAATAAACCCCCAAATCCAAAGTCCAGGAAGAGAGCATGCCTCAACTCAGAAATGACTTGGCATTTCTGCACTTGGAAAACTACATAAATATTCCTAAGAGGATGGAGCATAAATAATTCAGCACTTGAAACTCGCACTTTTTCACACATGCTGTCAAAAATCCTTCCCTGTACCCTTGCATTTTCCATCCTTCCTTATGGCTTATGACTTCTTTCTAAACAGTGGTTCCCAACCTGTGAGTCGTGACCCTTTTGGGGTTGAACAGTCCTTTCACAGGGGTCACCTAAGACCATTGGGAAACACAGATGTTTATATTATGATTCATTACAGAAGCAAAATTACAGTTATGAAGTAATAATGAAAATAATTTTATGGTTGGGGAATCACCACAACATGAGAAACTTTGTTAAAGGGTCACGGCTTTAGGAAGGTTGAGAATCACTGTTGTAAAATCTCTCTCTGCTCACAGAAGCAGGTGTGGGGGTAGTGTATAGTCTGAAAGTGCCAGGCAGTTAATGCTCTGAAAAGAACCTAGAAAAATCTCCATAGGATGAAGAATGGCAGCTGGTGTGAAACATCCCAGATTTCCTGCCCCTTGAATGAGACTAGTCTTACTCATTTTCCAAAGGCCAGAAGTGGGATCTAGCTTTGGTTAGGAGGTGTAACTTATTCATTAATGCAACTTGATTTAATTTCATTGCTTTCCCATCTCATTTTCATGCTCCTCTGCTTTCCTGGAGTTTGATTTAATCACCTCTTAAATCATATTTTATCTCATATATTGCTTTTGAGATTCCAGGTGCTCATAAACATGTAGCAAAGACCGTCCACATCCCCAGTGTCTTGTACAGGACCAACACTAAACAGGCAATTCACTTCCCTATGCAAGGTAAGAATTTGTTGGAGATCTCTACTGCTTCTTATTTCCACTCTCCAAAATTTCAGCTTGCAAGAGGAGGCCATGTGTGCAATGGCTAAGACTCTGGATGCAGATTTTCTGGGTTTGAGACATTGACCTATCAGTTGTATGATTTGGGATGTATTATGTAACCCTTCTGTTCACTACCTTCCTTATCTGCATAGTAAGTCTGATCAGGGTGCTGTCCACAGCAGGTGCATGAAAATTTAACAAACTCATTTTGGCTTATCAGTCCAACCAGTACCTTGTCCAAAGCTGCTGCATCATGTGAAAGGATTTAATGCCCTGTCTTGCCAACAAACAGCTTAAGTTCAGTGATGCTAAATTCACCAACCAAGGTCATACAGTTAAGATACTCAGAAACATTAAATCAGCCCCTTGGGAATTAAATATTGTGTTAATATTTTTTGTCATACTTCACTTAATTAAAAACTCATTAGAGTGAAACAAAATTAAAAATAGCCTGAAATGCATATGCCCATATTTTCTCTTCTGCCCTTTAGTTTCCAATGCTGAGATCAGACCTAGTGTATTGATACAGACCCCACCCTAAGAAATATCCTTAAAATATATTTAGTAATGAAGATTGTAATCCCTTTTTTTGTGTATAATTGCTGCCAACTAATTAGTGAAAAGGCATAAGCAATTAAATATGCAGTTTTAGTTTGAACCAATATTAGCTTTATTTGTTTACATTGCTCAATATACTCTGAAGGAAAATACATGTTTGGAAATATTTCTCTTGGTTAATCATTTCCTTGCTCCCTTCAGAGATAATCCTCAGATACATGAAAAGTTTTGTGTGAAAGAAAGCTGTGAACTTTTAAAATTCTCCATGGAGCTATGAAGGAAAGGTTAAATTTTTGCTTGAATTGCATTTGGACATGGGGCAGAGAAGTTTTGGCTTATCTAGCTTTATTGATAAATAACTTATAAAGCCAATTGTATATATTAATTTGCTATATATTATGGGATAAATATTATAAGGAAGCTAAATAGCACATTCATTGCCTAACATAATTATCAGTGTGTGTGTGTGTGTGTGTGTGTGTGTGTGTGTGTGTGTATGTGTCTTTGTGTGTGTGTAGATGGAGTTTATCATCAGGACTGCTGGCTCCCCAATAAACAGTGCCGAGTGTTATTATTAATTGTAAATGCTAAGCCAATAGCTTAGGCTTGTTACTAACCAGCTCTTACAACTTAATTTAACCTATTTCTATTAATTTACATGCTGTCATGTGGTTCATGGCTTGTTACCTCATTTTCTACACATCCTGCTTCCTCTGCTTCTGGCTGGTGACTCCACCCTCTTTCTTCCCAGTGTTCTCTCAGTCTGGCTCTCCAGCCTAACCTCTTCCCACCTAGCTTTTGGCTAGTTGGCTCTTTATTAAACTAGTGAGAGCAACACATCTTCACAGTATACAAAAGGATTATTCCACAGTATATATGTGTGTATATGTCTGGGTGTCTCTTTTTGTGCATTTTTAGGTGAGAACATTTAAAAAGTAACATTTTGGCAAACTTCAAAAAAATAAAATATTAAGATTGTCTGTCGCCATCATACTGTTTAATGTTTACACAATATGTTCAACAATTTCCCATTTCCTCTAATCTCCACCTCATTGCTACCATACTTTTGTTTTATGTGTCTAAGAGTTTGTGTTTTTAAAAATTCTCCTACTAGTGAGTGAGATAAACATTCAAGATTTCCCTCTTTCATTCTGAGTTATTCCATTTAACATAATGATACATCTCTGTATTTTTTTCCTATGCTGGAGAATGACCTAAGTCATTATACACTCCAGGTACTTATTACTGAGCTATTAGTACCAGCCCAGCATCTCCTTCTTTCTTATGCCTGAGTTATATTGTATTTTCATATCAAGTCACCCTTTGATGAACACTGAGGTTGTTCTATGTATTTGCTTTTGTGAATGATTCTGTAATGAGCATGGATGGTAAATATAAATTTGAGATGCTGATTTTATTTCCATTGAATATACTCAGAAGCAAAATTGTTAGGTCATACGTTAGTTTTACTTAAATTCTTTCATAGTATTTTATATAATGGCTGTGCCACTTTCCACTCCTACCCTGTACCTCCACACCCTCACCATAGTTACTTTCTCTTATCTTCCTGATAACAGCTAACTAACAAATGTAGGGCATTATTTCCTTATAGTTTTTAGGTTTCTTGACCATTAGTGATTCTGAGCACCTTTTATTTGTATGCCCTTCTTTGGAAAAACAGGTATTTATTGTAGTGGGTAGCCATTTCAGCTTGGATCTGGAAGTTCTAACCCCATTGAGACTCTGGCAACTGTCACCCTATGAGGCGGGGCCAGGGGAGGAGTCTGGAGACCAGAGACCTGGATAGGCAAACACTCTTTCTGTTCCTAGACCCTAGATGGTGGAGGTTGACTGGGCAGAGCTCCAGAGAATACTGCTGGACTGCGATACACCTTCCCCAGACCCTGCGATCTACCTATCCCTTCATTTGTAAGTTACCCACTAAATAAATCTTCCTTTTAACTACATGGAGTGGCCTTAATAATTTTACCAATATCTGGCGCTCACATGGGTCAAATTCCAAAGGCCCGGGTGGCTCCTGCCCTCAGCCTCCTTCCCCGCTGGCAGGTACCTAAACCCAGACCTATACAGACCCTGTGCACACAGCTTCAATCTCCATGAGTTCACATGGGCTTTGTTCATCTTGATTTAGAGGGACTTGCTTTCTTGGTGTCCTCTATTCCCTCTCTCTGGCTCTTATACTTTTTTCATCTCCCTTTTTGCAGGGTTCACTGAGCTCTGAGGGGAGGCATTGATGGAGAAATCCCAATTAAATCTGAATGTTCTGAGGTCTCTTACTCTTTGTTTAATGTTTGATTGTGGGTCTTTATATTTATTACCATCTGCTGCAGGTGGAAGTTCCTCTGATGATAGCTGAATGAGGCACTAATCTATGAGTACAGTAGAGTACCATTAGGAGTCATTTTATCACTACATTTTTTTTTCTTTTTTAGACCAACACCAGGGACATAGAATAAAACCAAATAATTCAGGGCAGGGTTCAAGGGAAGAAAGATAGAAAGAAGTGGTAGAGAGACTTAAAGAAGATTAATGGAATGAGAAGGATTAAACTTTAGTGGGAGATGGGAAATTAGGTCAGAGAAGGAAAGAAAGGAAGGATATAAAAACTCTAAAAATCTTTGGAAATGTTATATGAAAACCTACTTGCTGTGAGATGGTCTGTTGTGAATATGTGTTGCTACCATTGGTTAATAAAGAAGCTGCTTTGACCTATAGCAAGACAGGTTATAACCAGGTGGGAAATCCAAGCAAATATACAGAGAGAAGAAAGGCAGAGTCAGGGGAAATACTGCAAGCTGCTGGAGGAACAAGATGTAATAGAACACAGGTAAGGCCACAAGACACATGACGATACATAGATTAATAGAAATGGGTTAGTTAAGATGTAATAGCTAGTTAGAAATAAGCCTGAGTCATAGACCAAACAGTTTGTAATTAATATTAAGCCTTTGAGAAATTATTTTCTAAGCTGCTGCCGGGCTGGGCAGAACACAGAAAAGCTTCTGGTTACACCTATTACTTTAGAAGCTCCCCAATGCATGAGTGTGCATGTACCCCACTACTTAAAATGGGGATATTCTGTAGCAGGATGACAATGCCCCTATAAGATATCACAAGCTAACAAATAAAAGTTCCAGTGCTTTTGTAGGTTACCTCTTTGTAATTGCTGGGCAATGAGTTCCCATAGGCCTCCAAACATTACAGGCTGTTTCCAATGCTCCTTGTTACCCTCCAGAACTTGATAGTAGGACCCTAGTGCTAAAGTCACCACATTCTTGAGTCACAGAACATAGAGAAATCAAGCTGGTTCTGACCTAGAAGCTTCATCTCCACTAGTTAGCTTTCATAATGCTAGACACTGCTATGCCAGCTATTAGAGAAGAAAAGTAATAATCAATCTCATCTAACTGTCAACCCTGCAAGGTACAATAATGACTCATCTGGCAAGATATGCCCACCGATGTAATTGTAGAATGAATATCATGGAAACAACCAACCAGCTTCTGGCTGGGTTTATGTCCTGATCCACCATCATTGAGCAAAGAATCTGTGGCTATATAGAACATAGACCCTAGGACAGAACCTTCTACTATTTTGCTAAATGGACACAGTACAAAACCAACTCATAATGACTTAACATTATACCCATAGATTCATGCACAAGATCTTTGCAAGCTCAAGCTTGATGAATTCCAGGTATGGAAAGGGAGGTGGCTGCAAAATCCCACACTCAGCCAACAAGCTATTGACAAATGATAGTTAGAAGAGAGATAGTTTTCTTTAATAGTGTAGGCTACACATCCAAAAATGTATGAGTAGCACAAATTGGAATTGATGGGTTAAAAATAAAGAGGACACAACGTTGAGTGATATTGAAGGAGGGATTGATCTAGAAGGAGTTAAAAGAGGGACTGAATGTGATCAAAACACATTGTATGAAATTTTCAGAGAAGTAGTGAACAACTTTTAAAAAACCTAGATAGTTTCTTCCTGATGAAAAATTGATGTATGGGCCTTTAGTAAAGACCTAATGAAACTCATTTCTTTCTTTCTTTTCTTTTTTTCTTTTTGGTTTTTCGAGACAGGGTTTCTCTGTGTAGCTTTGTGCCTTTCCTGGAACTCACTTGGTAGCCCAGGCTGGCCTTGAACTCACAGAGATCAGCCTGGCTCTGCCTCCCGAGTGCTGGGATTAAAGACGTGTGCCACCACCGCCCGGCAAAACTCATTTCTAATAGATATAAGAAAACATAAATACCAATCTAAAAATATTTTAGTCTTAAGTGATAACATTCTTCTATTATCATTAATTAGAGTCCTAGTTTATTGCATTCTTTTATTATTGGTTCAAAGCCCAAAATGTTCACAATACATACTCTTTTCTTTTTTTTTTTGTTGTTCCAATTGCTCAGTTTTTAGGAAGCTGTATCCTGTTGGAGTGGTGGCTGGAGTCCAGTCTCTTATAGCAATATAAAATTTCCAAATTCTGTGACCTGTTTGACCTCAGTTTCTTCCTGTGCAGAATGAGGGTAATCTTTCCTTTTATGTTATTTAGTTATGAATATACATACTTTAAATAATTACAAAGCTCGAAGGTGATTGTCACAACTCTGGGCACAGGTCCCAGGTTCAATAAACTGCAACTAAATACAATCCTATTTTGGAAGCTGCTCAGAGCTTCCCATTCTTCTTGTTCCCCATCCCAGCCTCAACATCTCAGGTCTGCCTTCCTCATGTATTTCTTGGTGTTTCCCATGAGGTCCTGGCTTGGCCATTTCATTTGAAATATAAACTTTGGGTTTAGTCTCAGGTTTGCATTTCCAAATCAGAAGAGAACACTGAAGAAAATCTCTCTTTACCATTTCACCATGGCAACCAGCTGGTTCTAGTATTTCAATAGAAAACCTACAGTTTACAATCTCTTCCCACCTCCTTACCCCAGATGGATTTGTGTTAGATATTTGGCAGATTTTCTCTGATTTTTATAAGAAATAAATGCCTTCCAAAAATAAGTATGTTTAAATTTGAATATATTCGTACTTCCTGCCTCTCCTATTCCTGCAGAGAAATACAAAGAAAAATACTTTGTGGTTGACCAGATTGTTTAACACAGCCCTATGTAAACATTATCTTCCATTGGACAAGTGTCAGCCAACTCCTGTAGGCATATGGAGAGCTTACCAGGACCATGCTGCCTCTCGCTTGGACCTGTAAGTCCATGCAGGGCTTAATTGTCTCCCAATATTCCATACTTAGCATCTCATGCTTAACTTGAGACCTACTGTTTATCTCCTAATGTTTTTGACCCAGAGCCTCTGCATACTTCTTTAACAGTGGGTCTGAGAAGATAACATCATCTCTGCTTCTGTAGCTCTCTTCTTTTTTTGTTTGCCACCACCTTTGGGTACCTACTGTCTCCAGAATGAACACAACAGCCCAGTACCACTGTGGCTATAATGCTGTGCAACCCACCAAGAAAATGCTAGGATAAGACTGAAGTGCATTTTTTTTTTAGTAAATCAATAAAGTGGAAGAGATAAGTGTGTCCTTAGTGTTTATTCAGTATCTTTTATATTTATGCTATTTTCAACACTTCTTAAATTGTATCTTGAAAATGGGAATACACATCAAAATGAACAAATATTTTTCCTACAGATTTGCTGTTGTAGCTGATTAATAAGTCTGTGGCCCTTTGATTGACATTTTAGTCTAAAAGAGCATGTGAGTTGAACATTTGTATTTAGATAAATGAATAGAATGTATTGCTCCTCAGAGCTGAAATTGACTTTTGTTTAAGTATAGTGTTTATTCTGAGGTAAGCTTAATATTTTATCTTGTAGACTCATAATAAAGCTATATTATTTTTTTATGCCATATTAACATTCTCTTGCCAGAAGTCTTATGTGTAATAATTTAGCTATCCCACATTCTTTCTTCTGAAATTATTCGTCATATTATCCCAAGTATAAAAAGGGAAATATTGCAACTGCCTGATTTTCTGAACAGGAAATAAAGGAGTTAACATTTTCATTTTGTTTGGCTTTGGATACAGGGTCCTCTTGTGGTAGTGGATTACTGCCTTCAATTCCTGATCCCCCTGTCTCTAGATTTTTGGTGCAGGGATTACAGGAGTATAACAGCAAGTTGTATGTGATGTTGAGAATCAAGCCCAGGGGTTCTTGCATTGTAGACAAGCATTCTATAAACTGGCTACATCTCCAGCCTCAAGAGAGCTAATGCTAAGACCCACAAAACCAGGAACATTAGTTAGGACCTGAAGAGATGGCTCAGTGCGCGAGTGCTTATGGCTCTTGCGAAGGACCTTGCTTCAGTTCCCAACACCCACATCAGGAGGCTCATGACTGCATGTAACTTCACCTCCCGGGGAACTCTAAATCTTTGTCCTCTGACCTATGCTGCGGCATGTACCCCCATCACACACATATTTACATAATTTTGAAAAGTAATAATAGTTATTTTGGAAAAACATGGTCAGTGAATGTTTGCTAATAAGGACCCCAGTCATTTGACTGATTATCAAACTCCAATAGCTTAGTGCTTCTGAGAATGTGAAAAGCAGGTATCATTCTGTCCTGGGAGGAGACAAAAGGTAGAGGTGAGAACTTGCTAGTTTGGAAGCCTTGCATCAAAAGTCAGCAATTAGCCATGTCCCTGGGAATGATAAAGTAAAGCTAAAATGAAATCCATGCTTCCATCTGAATGTTCTTTTGGTTAGAAAGGGAAACCTAGGGTGCTACAAGCTGCTTGGATTCCGTGTTAAACTTCCTGGGTAGGCTCTGAGAGCAAATTCTCTATGGACAGAAACTCTTCCCTGCTCATCATTTCTGAATTATCAAGGCTTACCTCATTTCCAGTTGAGTATTGATGTTTGATTGTGTTTTATTACTTTTTAATCCTGTGAAGATTGGAAAACTATCTGTGATTGGTCTAGATTGTTCTCTTTGAATCCGTTTGCTCCAGAGGTTTGTTTTATTTTGTTATTAAAACATAAATCTGATCACACTGCTCAGTTGTTGGGAAATTGCCAGTGTGTTTACTTTAGTCTTTGAATAAGGACAGAATCTCCAACCTGTCAGCTGCATCCTAAGTATTTATTCCCTGACCCTTCTCCAAATCTTACCCTTCACTATGATGCTTGTTCTTTGGGGCCAATGTCAAGAAAATGACATATTTTATTAGTTACTACTGAAATTTTAATCTCCATGGTGCTTGTGTCTACTGGGCCTACTCCTTAACCTTACCTGATTAGGCACCAAGCCTGGCATATGGCATGAGAGGTGCTCCTTAAAATATTTTAAGTGAATTGTTAATGAAGTGCAACAAGAAAACTCACGATGCTATTACTCTGAGCTGAAGATAAATCACTATTGAGATAGCAAGAGCAAAGAATCTTAGATTAGAGAAGGAGAATGTGGGTCTATGGAAATAATTTAGGATTAAAGATAGAGAATATTTATTCTTTAGAGGCCATTGGGAGCTAAGAAGGAGAGGGAGGAAGAGAAAAGTAACAGGTGGCTAATGGGTACAGAAACACAGTGGGAGCGTTCATTCTTGAGTTGTGTGTCACAGTAGGGCAGTTACAGTTTGCAGCAAGCAACGTTACATTTCAAAATAACTAGGTAAGCAGAATGTGAGAGTTCATAACACACAGAAATAAAACTATGTAAGCACAGGGGAGCTAGTCACCCTGATTTGATTTATCAAGTTAGGACATGTATCAAATTATAATACCAAGCCACACAAATGTGTACCAATTATATGTTAACTAAATGTAAGAAATGAAAATATCTATTTATTTCTAGTTAATTATATGAATTTATGAAATGTTTTCTATGCGTGGCAACAATACACGAAAATATTTGCATTAAAATGTTGTCAGGTCAGACTTTCTCCTTTCTCTGTTTCCTCAGACCCAACCCCCAGTCTTGTCCCTAGTGTTTCAACAAGAGCCTTCCCTCACTCCTACCCACATCTCCTATAGATCCCACAGACCATTCCCTCCTAGCCTCCCTCTCCCCAAGCATGTTGCTTTGTCCCAGACCCCAACTCCAGCAGGCACCCCCTGCTAAAGCACAGGCTATGGCTGCCAGAGAGCCAGGTAGGCTGCTGACAGATTCTTCTCTGTTCCCACAGACCCGATCCCACAGTCTCACCCCTAGCTCTGCAGCAGAAAACCTCTGGCAGCCTTCCTTGCCCTCCCTGCTCCCATCTTCTGTGGATCCCACAGATCTTCCCCTTCTAACCTTACTCCCCCTACATGCTGCTTTGCCCCAGACCCCAACTCCTCCAGACACCCCCTGCTAACCCAACCACCATGCCCCCACCCAGGGGAACAAGTAGGCTAAAGGTAGACCCACACCTCTCCTACTGCTCCTGAGATCCAATCCTTTCACCCAGTCTCATCACCAGCTCTGTAACAGGAAACCTGCTGTGGTCTCCCTTTTCTTTCTGACCCCATCCGCAAGGGATCACAAAGACCTTCCTCTCCAACTTTCCCTTCATCTACTGATCCCGGTATCCCAGTCTCCAACACCAGCAGGCATTCCCTGTGCACACACCAGTTGAACAGGCTAGAGAAACAGGCAACACATGGTTATCATACTATCCAAAAACGCAGAGAGGAAACAGAGACCAAGGAACAAAACACCCACCCAACAAGACAATACAGAAATCAACACCTTAGACCTACAACCATCCCAAACCCAGATGCTGAGACGCCAGCATAAAAATATAACCACTAACAGCCAGGACAATATGTTTCCATTAGAGCCCAGCTATACTACTGCAGCAGGACCTGAATATTCCAACATAACTGATGCACTAGGAAAAAAAAAACTTAGAACACCTTTATGAATAAGATAGAGGTCCTTAAAAAGGAAATGAATAAATCCTTAAAGAAATCCAGGAAAACAGAAACAAACAGTGTTAGGAAATAAATAAAATGGTTTAAGACCTGAAATTAGAAATAGAACCAGTAAAGAAAACCCAAACTGAGGTAATTCTGGAAATGAAAAATTTAGGAATTTGAACAGGAACTACAGAGGCAAGCTTCCCCAACAGAATACAAGAAATGTAAGAGGGGAATCTCAGGCATTGATGATATGTGAGAAGACATGGATATACTGGTCAGAGAAAATGTTAAATCTAAAATGCTCCTGACACAAAACATCCTGGAAATCTGGAACACTGTGTAAAGACCAAACCCAAGAATAATAGGTATAGAGGAAGGAGAAGAATCTCATATTAAAGGCCAGATGTTTTCAATGAACTCATAGATGAAAAATTTCCTAACCTAAAGAAGGAGATGCCTATAAAGGCACAAGAAACATACAGGACAGCAAGCATATTGGACCAGAAAAGATTATGCTTGACATAAAAATTTTACTTAATTTTTTTTTTTTGTGGGAGCCCACAAAGATTCCAACTTGTGGTTTGTTTCCATTTTGACTCAAGGTCAGTGAGTCAAAATTTATGTTGCTCTCCAAGGCTGTATAATAGGATGTTTTGGCCAAAGGCATGGTTATCAGGTATCTTATGCTTCAAGGCCTAACTATAAGAAGGTGTGGTTACCAGGTGTTTAGAGAATTAAGAAAGGGTCTACAGTTGTTTGTACTTTGTACTTTGATCCTGAAAGGGGGAGGTCTTTTGCCACTCTCCTTGCTAGTTTATAAAAAGCCCATTAGGCAACTGAGTATTGAATGGGCTCTTCTGAAGCTATTCTGTGTTTCTATCTTTTTCTTCCTCTATGTCTATATTTTTTCTATCTAGTATTTCTCAATTCCTCACTTCTCCCTTCAAGGACTGTTCGACGAGTCAGGGCTGGCCCCCGACATGTTTTCATTTTTGGTTGTGAGTCTAACCTTTAACAGCTGAGATATCTCTCCAGCCCAAATATAATGACTATACTTACCACTGTGGTCCTGTCTCTATCTCCCTTCCTTAGACTGCCTAGCACTATGATTACCACCTACATATCACCAGACACTGGCTCCTATTTGAGAAGTCTGAAAGTAGTAGCCATAGGATGCAAGAGTTCAGTAGAGTCTGCCTGGTTATTGTGTAGAAACAGGAAAACTAGGTCAGAGAAGGGGACATTTCAAAGCAGAAATGATATATACATTAAACAGGTAAATAATAGCATAAAAATGTTCACTTCGTAAATTTTTTATCTCATAGATTTCATCTCATGAACTTGATTACAAGGTATCAATATTGAGATTATAGCTACTCAGATATACTGAGATGATGTAATAGGTGTGCATTAAGTTCAGTGCTCAGGCATGCAAGATATGACCTACTCTTTTATATAAGTAAATAACTTCTAGTTAGAATGCCATTAGTCTTACTTAGTTTGGTATAAATTTAATCAAGTAGCTCTTTCACAGGTACTCTGGGATTTTAAAAATTCAATCGAGGAATTTCTGTTTTTTCCATGGTGAGTATTTCACCCCGCCACTCTTTACCTCTGTGCTGGGATTAATGTGAGTATTAGGTTGCCATTGCTACACCATATCACAGACATAGATGAGTTGCTTCTGTATTTTAAACATTTGTCTTTGGTTTTATGGTTCCCAACATGTATAAAGCCTACCCTTTCTGTCTCATTCCATCCTCAGTGACTGTGGATAGAAAGCAGCTGACAGTTTTTTATGTTTCCTGCCTAGAAATGCTCAGAGGAAAAGAAGAAAATGCTGTCCCTTTCTTTATGCCTTCTCCTGTGTCAAATGGTGAGCTAGAGATGTGTTCTCTTGGGATTGACTTTCATAACTTAGACCCCTTTCTCTTCAAAGCTCCGCCATCTCTTTCTTGTGTGATATCTGTCAGTGGAATAATATTGAACAGTGGAAATAATAAACTATGTTCAGTGAGACAGCATAGATAAATCTCAGATCACGTAGTGGGTTAACATAATTTTGGTACATAAAATTCAAGGCAAAACAAAGCAATCCTCAGAATAGAAGCAGATCATCTTATGAATGAGGCAAAAAGGAAAGCTTGCCAAAGGTCATGAGGAAGCTTTTGGGGATAAAGGACAATAGTTTCACATTTACCTACGTATGTTAAAACATACCAAACTACATGTTTAGATATGTTCAGTATACTTATGTTAATTAAAACATAATAAACCTCTTAAAATGAAATACTTTAAAAACAGGCTTTCAGGACAGCTATGTTATTATAAGAACTAATTGAAGTAGCTGAAGCCATACCACTTGATTTCTACATCTTTAACTGGAGTCAATGGTTAAGAGACATCATGGAGGATTTTTTTTTCACTCAGATCTATATAGATCTTTAGTAACTGTGAGAAGGAAATACAAAGAGTATTGTAGTTTACACTTGCAAATTAAGCAGTTTGGGTCTTGTGTTCAGAGATAAGAGATCTGTTGATTAAACACCACATGTAAGTACATGTAGCCCCCCCCCCTTTTTTTTTCTGGAGACCATCCCTCTGGTTTGATAATTTTTCTTGAAAAGTGTTCTGGTTATATGTGTGTCAGTAAACTATTATTTTCTACCACAAGCCCAGATTCTAAGCCAGTTTCAGGGCCATTTTCTGATTGGGTTTGTGTGGCTCAGTACCACTGTCTGTGATGATTGGTGACAGGAGGCCACTGACTCCTTGTTTATCGTTACATTGCTGAGGGTGGGATCCCCAGAGGGCACAATCATCCCCTAGTGTGTATGGAGAGGTTTTCCTCATGCTGGATTTGTAGAATCAGCCATTGGTAAAAAGATGGATGCAGGTACTTATCTGACATCATGCTAACCAGCATGGATGGATTGGGTCAGTAGTGAGGAATTGTTCACATTTAACTCTTCTTGGCAGATCACTCTTGTAGATGTTTCCGTTGTTCACCATAATAGTCCTAGAGACACAGCCTTATAACTAAAGGGCCTAGAAGGGCTTTCTAGTTTTTTTTTTAATCCATACCTGGTGGTGGACCAGCTTGTGTTGTGTAGGTCAGTCCAATCATTCCTATGAATTCTTTTAGAGACATCTGGGTTCTAAAAGAAGAAGGAAAATTAATCTAAGTATTTATGTTACCCTGACACAAATTGCTGCCCTGAAAAAGAACAAGTAGCTGTTTTATTAATGGAACTTCTCATCACCAAAACATATTTTCCAAAACTACTATCTATCACAGCTAACAGAGGCATTAGATTGCTTGGAATCATCACCAAGAAGGGTTAAGAAATGCTGTAGAGGTGAAGTTTACTATGCAGTGGAGGCCTCCAAGTCTCCAAATCTAATTGCCAAGGCAAGCATTTAGTTTAGGGAGAATTCTAGAAATTTTATTTTCTTTTTATAAAATCTTTCACAGCAGCATAACAAACACTGAGAAAGTTGAGTTTTTGCTGTGTGTACAGCCCTGCACATTTTCAGAAATGAAGTACTTAAGTTATTTACCACTGGATCAAAAGGCAGTACCTGTTCAGCCCTCTAGATGGCTTTACTCTACGAGTCCCCTGCTATTTACTATGTACTCATCCCACCTGGCTTCAAATATCATATTTTTCCTCTTTTCAAATTTTATATTCATAGAATTATGCAATAATTTTTTTGTTTCTGCTTTTTTACATACTTTGTTTATGAGACTCATTTGTTACATATGCTAGCAGTTCATTCACTCTTGTTTCATCTAATTTCTATTCTGTGAAGATACTGCAATTATTTTTAATCTATTCTGTCACTGATGGACATTTGGATTGTATCTGATTTTTAGAAATTACCAAGGAAGCTTCAGTGAAAACTTTTATGCCTGGCATTTGTTATACACAGATCGTCACAGTGTTGCCTACACTGTATCTTCTCTTTGGTGGAGTAGCTGTTTCAGTCTTTGACCATTTCCCTTTTTTTTTTTATTAGATTACATATCCCTTTCAGACTGCCTAGTAGTTGCTATATATCTCAGACAATACTCATGTTGTAAATACATTTTGCCAATTACCCATCCTTTTCTATGGATTGACAGTTTTCTTCTGGAAATAGACTTTTTCTAATGCTTCCCTCTTGTTTATAAGCTATGTGATCTTGAGGTATTATTCTATGATCTCTAAGATGAAGTTTCCCCAACAGTAAAAAAGAGATGTTTATTTTTTCCTTTTTTGTTTCTTGAGTTTATATTACATATATCCTTTGACAAAGACTGAGTAAAATTTTAAATCAAATTTTTGAGTTTCTTGTACACTGTCTCAGAACGGAAGTATAGAAAGCACAGGAGTGGTGGGAACTATGTAAGAATATGGGTGGCAGAATGAGGACACCTCTACCCTATTATTTCCACCTTCCTATTGTTCAAATGAATGCTTCCCAAAGGTTCATAAGCTGCAGAGTTAGTCTGCATTGGGATGTGGTGGAAGCTTTAAGAAGTAGGACATAGAGAGAGGTCATTTGGTTTTAAAGATGTGTCATTAAAGGCCATTCACTAGTATTAGAACCTATTTCTTTGTAATTACAAGCTAGACGGTAGATTGAAGACTAGCTCAGCTGTACAGACTCCTGGATTGGGAGACTGCTCGACTGTTTGCCTTTCCATTGATAAACAACCATTATTGGACTAGTAAAGCCACAACCTGTAAGGCACTCTAATAAATCACACACACACACACACACACACACACACACACACACACACACACACACACAGACGTATATTCATTCATTCTATCAGTTCCTTTCCTCTAGAGAACCCTGACAACTCTGACTAATATGGATTGTGGTACCAGAAATTCTAGAGAAACAGAATGATTAGGATAATTTATATAAGTATCTGGAACAGGCTGACACCTAAAGTTACGAAACTCTTTCCTACATGAATGGAACTAATAAAAATACAAAGGATGTCATACTTAAAGAACTTTTCAAGACAAATGCATTTGATTATTTTTTTTTTTTTTTGGTTTTTCGAGAAAGGGTTTCTCTTGTGTAGCTTTGCGCCTTTCCTGGAACTCACTTGGTAGCCCAGGCTGGCCTCGAACTCACAGAGATCCACCTGCCTCTGCCTCCCGAGTGCTGGGATTAAAGGCGTGCGCCACCACCGCCCGGCTGCATTTGATTATTTTGATTTGCCTTTTTAGTGAGGAGCAAGCCAGTAAGCAGCATCTCTCCATGACGTCTGCTTCAGATACTGCCTCCAGATTTCTGCTTTAAGTCCCTGCCCAGACTTTCTTTCATGATGGACTGTGACCAAGACCTGTGAGATAAAAATGTGAGATTAAATAAACCCTTTACTCTACAAGTTGCTTTTGGTTATTGTGTTTCATCACAGCAACAAAAATCCTGATTAAGACAATGTCCTACTTGTCATGAGGAACTGGCCTGACTCCATTTTGGTCCTAGGAGCCATATTGAGTCTGTAGTTACATTTCTGTTTAGTTTAAAAATTAAGTTTCTGTTTGTCAGAACTGGGATGTGCCCTATCCTGTAAACATAAAAGGTTCTTAACATCTACCCGGGAAGATTTCCTAAACTGCTCTGTAAAATCTTAACTGCCTGGTCTTGCTTCTGTAACCAGACTTCCTTGAATAATCCTCCCACTCTGTAGTATTGATCTATAAAAGAGGTATGGGAAATTGGCTTGCAGATGATCTCTTTTTTTGGGGGGGGGGGAATGATCTCTTGAATTCTGCATTAGTGGGAGACAGCTGCTGGACCAGCTCTGCTGTGCATAATATAGCTTGATTTGACCATAATTGATGGTCAGTGGTATTTCTCCTTGAATCTGTGGGATTAACATTTGAAATCTTGTATCTCCTTCAGAGGTCCAAAGAAATGGCTTGGCTTAATCAAGACCCAAGGGAGGCTCAAGTCTTCAATTAAGTACAGAAGTGTGAGTTTGGGGGGGTGGTGGCTGAGAATGTCACTCAGTAGCATATAACACTTAGCACATGCAAGGATCAGGGTTCAAATTTCATTCTCAAATCCAAACATATAAATCATGCTACTTTCCCTTTGTAAGTTTATTATGTGATATATTTCATTAAAGTGATGGAAAGCTGAGTAATAAATGCTTTTACCAGATCCCTAGTGATTTAAGAACTGGGTACAAATATGCACTCTCAATGGAATGCCTGCTAACAAAATTTTGTTCCCAATCAGGGTAATAATGGCCCCCCCTCTATTTCCTGCTCTACAGAAGCCCTACCCTGGTAAACATCTTAACCTGTGACCTAGTATATTTTTTGATGGACTTGATAGAGTATATTGTTGCTGTCTGGACCCCCAAATAAACCTCAGTACTAGTATTGATATTTAACTGTCTGCTTACTGTTTTGGAGATAGAATGCCACTTTGTGGTTAAAATTGGGTTAGAGCTCATGACAATCCTGCCTCAGCCTCCCAGGTGTTGGGTTATAGGCATGAGCCAACATGCTTAGAATAAGTTAATTGTTGTATGTATGAATCTGTCTTTCTGTGTGTGATGTATGCATGTGTGAACATGTGCTAGCCCACATGGGCATGAGTAAGAAGCCAGAGGTTGATGATGGGATATCTTTCTCAATAACTTCCCCATCTTATTTTGAGGGAGTGCCTCTCATATAATTTGTCTTAACCTGTTTTAGGTAGCCTGGCTAGCCAGCACGCCTATGGGATCTGCCTGTCTCCACTGTCTACTGCTTGAATTACAGACACATAGCTTCATACCTACATATATATAGGTAGTTTTTTTAAGGGTGAAAATGATCTTGGGCCAAAAATAAAATTTTTATGATGATAAAGGTAAAACACTTTCATTGAATTTCACTTTCTGCATTTTATTGCCCTATAATTGGCATTCTGTTAATGCTATACAGTCTTATGTTTTCTCATGGGGAATTCCACTGGAGGTCACAAGATCACACTGAGTCTCTACTGGGACACTAGTTTCACATATTGGCTTCTGATCAAGTTATTTCTCTGTGAACTATTTTCTTATCTACTAAATGCAGTTTATTTATCAGCTTTTCTAGGTGCTTTTGAATAATCTTGACCAATGAAATAGCCAATGGCCAGCCACATGTGGTTATTGAACATCTGAAATATGTTTCATCTAAATTGAAAGATGCTGTAAGTTTAACACAGATTTGACTTTAAATTCATGATAGAGCTGATTTATTTTTTTAGCACATATTAAAACAATACTTTAGGTATAGTATGTTAACATATTAAATTTAATTTCTATCCTTCTGTTTTTCCTCTACTCTCCTTTCTTGCCCCTTTCCCCCTTTCCTTTATCCTTCCTTTCATTTTGTGGTGGTGAGGAATGGAGCCCAGGGACTTGGGCATAAAATATGGCTTACAGTTTTATAATAGTTCTAGTTATGACTATGGGTTCATTACTGTCACACTCATTGAGACAGGTTTTGCTTATTCCATTTCATTTGAATGACAAAGAGAAAGGGCACAAAGAGATGAAGATCCCTTCATGCCCCCACTGTCCACAGAGAGGTTTTATTTCCCTGCCTTTCTTTGGAGTGTTCAGGTGAAGCAGCAGAAACTCGCAGGTGTTATTCTCCTGCTCCCATCATAGACCTCCTTCTGGAAAGATGTGTTTTCTCTCTCACTTCAGGTGCACCTGTCTCTCCACCCATTGTCTTTCTAGTTAAGTTCTTCCAAATGCTTCCCTGCCTTTATAGAACCCTCAGGCTTATTGTCTCTGAGAAAGGAAAGACTGGTAAATACGGCGTGGGCTAAGAATTGTCTTGAGATGCTTGACTCTGGTTGGTGTGACTGAGGAGGAAATCCCTGTTGTTAAGGTACCCACAAGGGAAAATTGGAAGGAAGAAAAGAACACCCCACTTTACCATTTAAAAATACTGTTGCTGTATAGTAATCTTTATACAGTGCTTGACTATGCATCAGGAGTGAGTTAACACTGATTAATCACCAGGCAGTTGACAATAGATTCAATACATTACCTCATCTGCAATAAACTATTTTGTGGCCATTATTATCCCTGCTTTGTAATTGAGTGCTAAGGCTTGACCTTTCCAGCACCCCATTCAGCTTAAATTCAAACTCTAATGATTTGACTTTAGCGCCTACAAATCTACTAATTATGTTCTGGACTGCCTGGAGTAAAACATCTCATAGAATACCAGGTCTGTGATATGGCCTTGGTGAATCACAGCTTTTAGTGTCTTGTAGTCCCTGTTGGAATTCTCCAATAAATAAGAAGCAAATATGGCTCATAACCCCACTTCCAAATATTTCCCTGTCTTTTTTACCCTTTACCCTCAATCTATTTTTATTGTTATTTATGCTTTGCTCTGCACTCTATTTTCCCCCACAATGAGAATCCCTCTAGGTAGCCTAGACCAGCAGCCTCAAATTCATGATCCCTTAAGATTATTGATGTGGGCCACCTCCTGGCTTTCTTTTTCCTTTTGACAACTTCAGTAGAGTGGACATGCTGTATAATCTCAATCACATGCCAGCTCACTTGATTAGTGTCAGCAGCTGGGAATATTGATGAAGAGAAGTCAACACTAGAGGAGAAGAAACTGATAAGAAGCCTCTCTTGGGGTAGAAACTGGAGTGGAAGTAACATGGCCTCATAGTCTCCTCTCCATACTTAATGGTGCCTTCATTGCTCAAGTGGGTCTGACCACTGAGATACTCAATCTGGACTTCTTACTCTTCCATGGTCTTTAAAAGAGAGCCAGCTTTTAACTATTTTAAGCCATTGCTATGAAGAGACTCTGGAAAATGAGTTTCCCAAGATGCTCAGCCCAATGCTGCCTCTTCTAATGGCTACATATCATGTATTCAGAAGCATGAGCTGCAAAAAAAAAAAAAAAAAAGGTATTGCACAGACAGCTAATGTTTTGAAAGCAGTGGACTTTTCCTTGTATTTTCTATAACATTCTGTCTACCTGTGGATAAAACCCTGTTTAGTAGTAAACAGATAAATGTCCCTAGCAAATCTCAAATGAGCAGATTTTAAATGTTTGTGAGGCTACTCTTATTTTTTGTCCTCAGAATAGAATTCATTTCCTCCCCATAACAGAGATGATTGGGAAAACAGATATTTTCCTGCAGACAGGCCCAGATACTCTTTATTATATGGCATAAACACAAAGCACTGATATTTGTTTGAAATATGCCCCCAAAGCCTCCAAAAGGGAAAAAGTGTGTGGAAATGGCATGAATTAGGACAGGCTATAATATTCTGAATGTACAGTCTGTACTCAGCCTTGCTGTTTTGCAAAAAGCATCTAAAATTTATGCTTTTAGATTTGTCAGTTTAAAATTGTGAGCTGTATGTTAGCCTGGCTCAGTAAAATATTGAAGACACTGCTGTAGATGGGAGAGTAGGGGTGGGAAGTGTAATACATCACAATCTACAGCACCGTGCAGACTTTATAAATTCTGCAGAGATCTTTATCCCATCTCATTTGTGAATTTCAGGATTTGCATATTATTTCCCCTTTCTTCCCTTAGATATTTATGAAGAACAATAAATTATATTGTTTTTCTTTTACTTTCTGAGGCACACTGTCAATGAAAAAGCTGTAAAAATGTAATATCCTTAATAAATATGTGTGGACAAATCACAACACAAAGAAGGTTAGGACAAGAGGTGATGGAGCTCACTGACTCATCATAAAAGATGGGGGTGCTAAGCTTGAAGTCCTCATGTCCCCTTCATAGCAATGTAGTCACAACTATCCTTATTCTGAAGCTCTACAGAGGATGAAGTTTTCAGCATCACTATCTGTAGCACAATCCTGATTGGTCTTAATAAAAACCTGGAGTCAGATACCCGGGTGAAAGCTGAAAGATCAGAGAAGCAGAGCAGCCAGCCACTAGAGTTTTAACCTCTACCAAATCCTCACTCTGACAGAGAATGAGTTCCTGTCTCTTCCTGGCTTATATTCCTTTCTCCGGCCAGCCATATCACATCCTATTTCAACCTCCCTAGTGCTGGGATTAAAGGTGTGAGATCCCAAGTGCTGGGCTCAAAGGTGTGTGCCACCACTGCCTGGCTCTGTCTCTCTTTTATATTGGATCAATTTTGTGTAGCTCAGTGTGTCCTTGAACTCACAGAGTTCCATCTGCCTCTACCTCCAGAATGCTGGGATTAAAGTGTATGCCACCACTCCCTGGCCTCTATGGCTAACCAGTGGCTTAGCTATGCACTCTGATCTTCAGGAAAGCTTTTTTTGTTAGATCACAAACAAAATATCACCGCAACAGTCATTTAAAAGGAGACATACATAACATTAAACGCTGGAAAATAAAAGTGCTTTGGGCCTCATTCAAGTAATTCCTGAAGCCATTCACTTACAGAACATCAGGCAAATGAAAAAGATGACCCAAAAAGTCATGCTTTAACTTTTATTCTTTCAGAGACAATGCCTATTGTAGTTAGGGTTTCTATTGCTGTGACAAGACACCATGACCAGAGCACTTTGGGGAAGAAAGAGTTTATTTGGCTTGCATTTTCAAATCACTATTCATCATTGAAGGAAGTCATGACAGGAACTCAAACAGGACAGGAACCTCGAGGAAGGAGCTGATGTAGAGGCCATGGAGGAGTGCTGCTTACTGGCTTGTTCAGCCTGTTTACTTTCAGAACCCAGGACCACCACCTTCAGTAGTTTGGGTCTTCTTAAGAAAGATCTTAATCTTCTTAAGATTAATCTTAATCAGTAAGATTAATCTTCTTTAAAAATTAAAAAATGAGATTAAATAAAAAAAATAAGATTAATCTTCTTAATCTTAAAATACTTTACAGGCTTGCCTACAGCTCAATCTTACGTACAGATTTTATTAATTGAGATTTCCTTCTCTCAGAAGACTTTAGCTTGTATCAAAGTATCATTAAAACTAGCTAGTTCAATGTCCCAGCTTTTGAACCCTGTTTGTCTTTTCTAGAAACCCAAATACAGAGATTTTTAAAGTCTGCCTGGGGAGATGTCCCAACATCAGATCCCTTTGTAATAAATTTTATTGAACCATATATGATTACATTAGCTCCTTCAACTTTGTCAAAGAACCCTGAGACATTGTTTCCTATCATTTTGGGATATGAATAATCTGGCTTTATTGGATACTGAAAGGAAAGTAAGTGGGAAGCAATCCATTCATTCAAAGACTTTTGCAAGCCAATCTAATTAACATACTGGCTCCTCACAAAAACATGCTGTCTGAGTATTACTTTAACAAGCAGCTTTCTTCCCGTCCCCCTCCCCTCCTGTACTTAGGATATAACCTAAGAATTCACATATGCTAGGTCCTACTATTAAACTACATTTATAGACTGCTCTTTATTTTTATCTTGAGACAGGGTCTTACAAAAGCTGCCCGGTCTCCCAAGTAGATGGAGTGGTAGGCATAAGCCATAAGTCCCAGCTAAGAGAAGCCTTGATTGACACTGTCCTCATTGTATTGTTCTATTTCAGTACAGACATGGAACTGGCCCTGTGTCCATGTTGTGTTCTAATTGAGACCAAGCTCATGCTAATACTTCAGATGAGGGAAGAACATTTAAAAATTCATCAGTTGGATTTCTACATAGGTATCACTCATTTGAACCATTTTCCCCTCTATTTTTTCTGGCTCTTTAATGTTGATGTCATCTATTACTGGAAACTCTGACACATGTTCTAAGGAGTCTCTATTTGTATCAGTCACAACACTATTTGAGGGCAACATCATGAGAGCATCACCCTGGAAATGATGACAGCCTAATAAAGGAACATAGGCATTTTCCTCAAGCCACTGATTATAAAACTGATACACAGCTGTAAGGGGAAAGATCTGAAGGCAGTAAATCCTTCCAGAATTCCTACTGTGTATGAGGCACCTTAAAAACCTGTTAGTTTCAAAGCCAGTATTCACAGTCTGTTGTGTTCTCAACAGAACATTAGTATCTTGCATAATAAGTGGATATGTTCTTGACCTTCTCAACATGGGTGCTGGGAACAAGAATTTGCTATTAATGGTAGTAAAAGTCATTCTGAATCAAAACTCCGCTCATCTACAACATGCTAAGGGAAAAGAACTGCATTCTAGGGTAGAAGCTTCCCATGGCTTGGAGTTAGAAAGATGGAATAGATGTATCTAATATGGAAGAAAGGCTAGAAGAAAACAACTCTATGGATTTCACATATGGATTTGCCTCTGATTTCCTAACCTTTTTCGTTTCTTGATTTTCAACCATCTACAAATGTATGCTTCCTCTTAATATAGGAAAGGGAGATGATGGAGAAGGGGCCTGTGTTTACATGACATACTGCAGGACTCATTCCATCTGAGAAACACACTACTATGAAACTGCTGATTTTTTGTTTGTTTTGTCAAGTTTCTAAGGGTGTGGTGATTTGAATGGGTAACGTTCCCCATCGTTTCAGACATTTTGAATCCCACTTCTTGGTGTTTGGAGAGGTTTGGGAGGTGTGGCCTTTCTGGAAGAAGTAAGTTCCTGGGGGAGGGCTTTGAGAGCACTTTCTAGTTCACTATCCCTGCTTCATGCTTGCAGTTCATGTGATCACTCAGGTTCCTGCTCCTGCCACCATGCCTGCCTACCATGAAGGACTCTATCTCTCTGGAACCATAAACCCAAATAAATTCTTTTTTTTCCATAATCCACTTTTGGTCCAGGATTTTCATCATGGCAGCATAAAAGTAACTAATGCAATGGTTTTAGTGCAGCTGACAGACCCAGGAATTTCATTGTAAGACGTTTATGGATCTCTGTGAGCACCCGGTATTTTCCTAACTATTCAGTGCCAGTAGCACAGCTCCTGTGCTCTGTAATGTTGGTGGATCCAAAGAATATTTTGACTCTAATGATGACCTTTCATCCTTTGCTTCTATTCTCTTGTCTTCTTCCTAGCCCCACCAGTGTGTCAATAGATCTTATTGTTGTGAAAGGAAAGTATAGTAAAATTAGTTTGAAAAGCTTGGGTAATATCTAAAGTCATGAGTCAGAAACTCCATTGCTGGGTATGCATATTCCCAAGATTAATGAATAAATAGTTCTACCTAAAGAGGCACATAGGATTATTCAAAGTCACATGCCTAAATGACCATGTGGAGCACATTGAATGCATATAACCACAATGAGATGCTGTGTGTCAACAAGAACAAACAAAATGTGTAGCTGCATACAATAGCATAGCTGGATCTCACAAACAAAACATTAAGTAAAGGAAACCAGATATAATTGAATATATATTAGATGCAAACTTCAATTAAAACAAACAACAACCAAAAAGTATATTGTTAAATTTCAGGGTAATGGTTTCCTTTGGAGGAGGTTGTAGTTGGATCTCTCTCTCTCTCTCTCTCTCTCTCTCTCTCTCTCTCACACACACACACACACACACACACACACACACACACACACACACACACAAAGTCAAGTCAGAAGTATAAATATGCTGAAGTAAGCTCTTTCCTACTCCAGATCATCGTTATCACAAAACTGGTTTTGTTTTTGTTAACCTCTATACCAATTTTAATGTGAGTTTTAGAAAATACCCCGATTTCTATATGTTCTATGTTTTTAGACTGTCCCTCAAATAACACTGGGCCACACATACTATGATGAATTTGCTAAGTTGGTTATTGTACCTTTCTCAACATGGCAGGGGAAATTCTGATAAATATGGTATCCATGGATTTAGTCCAACCTCAGAAAATTTGCTTGAGTCAACAAGAGGCAGGAAAAAAGGAATGTAGCATGACGTGACATTGTGTATAGACTTTACAAAGGGCCTCATCTAAGCTAGACTTCTAATGCTGTTTAGGAAATGAATCAACACAGAGAGTAGGAAAAATGAATGCTAACTGACCAAATGGGATACCTTGTGCTATTTGTAAGTCTCATTTGGTTGTCATAATAACCCTATTATAATCAACATAGGAGTCTTATCTTACTACTCTTTGATATTTAGCTAATCTAAGCAGTATGTTCAAACCTCCAGCAAGTGAGTGACCAATATTTGAAGCTAATGCTTTAGTCCCCTTACATGATTTATTTCATAAAAATAAAAGAGACAATTGGTACATCTAGCTGCATCATCTGGAGACAATGAACTACCACACTCTGTTCAGTGCATCATTTTGACCCTGGTAGATCTTTTAGATGGAAGCCTTTTATTCCAGTGAACAATTAGTAGAATATTTTTGTTTTCTTTCTATCATAGGCTGATATTCCCTTACAGACAATCCATTGAGCCATAAAAATCTCAGTCAGTTATTAAGGCTTTAAAACATCTTGCCCATAGCTGAAAGGGGAAGTCTGGTTATAATACTAATCTAAACAATCTAAGTGAAGTTCAAACCCCAAATCTGGAACTGGCAGTGAGAAAAAGGGTTGAGTGGGACTTAGAGAGAGGAGTGGCTCCAATACATAAAGACTGCCCTGGCTTTGCACTACTGCAATGATCTGGTACCCTCTGTGCTAGCAAAGGTGAGCCTCATGGTATTTCTGAGTGCCTGGATATTTATGAACACAAGGCATAGCTAAAACTCAAAGCTCTTTAGTGTCCAGCAAACCAGTAAGATCCATGTTGAAGTTTTCTTTTATATGTAAACCATAGAGTATGAAGCTCGGAATGAAATGCACAAAACTTTCAAACCCTTAGAAGTGATTTTATTTGTCTTCTCTGTGGATGACAAACTTACGGCCCACAGATATTTCATGACTTAGCTTTTGTTGTCTAAGCAACCACTTTAAATGTAGTGGCTCAAAATGCTATGTTTGCACGTTTTTAGATAGATGGGTAAGGTTCTGGTTCTATTCAGAACTGGGTTCAGGATTTGTGTTTGAATGTTTTTGGTCAGCTTGTGGGTCAGTAGAGGTGAACTGGTCTAGGAAGGTCTTGTTTGTGTGGTTTGTTCTCTGGAATGATCTTTGAGCTTCCTTGGCTTGACACCAGAGAGTGAGTGAAGACTATTGTTTCCAGTGCATTCTTTTGGAAAAATCAAGTTGGAAGCCCAGACCAAGTTCAAGGGAGGGAGAAGAGATTTTGGCACATGATTGAATGAGCAGAAAGTCCACATTTTCCGAGATAAGAATGTAAAAAGAGACAAAGACCTAGAGATAATTTTTAATGAACTCACTAGAGTAGTGAAATAGAGGCACTGTTCAAATGCTACTAGGGCCACAGGGCAAAGATATGATCAGTCCAGTGTCCCAATCTGCAGCCATATGCCCTCCAGTGCACTTGCCGAGCCCCTCTGAGTGGTAATTGAAGTCCTCTTCAGAAAGGCTGGCAACTTGACACAGTGGTGTTGTGTAATGAGGATTGCACATGATTTTTGTTTTCTTTTATATTACTTGGTTTTATTCTTAAAGTTAAAGAAAAGGACAACTTTTAGTAGGCTATAAATATATTTATGTTTAAAATAAAGGGAAATATTTAATGCTTCATTCCTGGAAATCAGGGGTGTATGTCAAGGCAGGTCTTTTGGAAGCTCAGCTGTTGGGGGGTGCTTCTTATCCTATGGAGGGAAGGATATAGCAGGTGGCACTGACTCAGGGGATTTGGGATAGGGCAGAAAATAGTATCCAACTCTTAATTCATTATCTGGATCAGATTCTAATTGGAACAGATTCTCTGAGAAGGATGACTTGGACTACCCCATATTTCTTTAAAATTATGCAGGAATGGTTCACCTATTGCTCTAGAATTCTCCAAGAGGAGATAGAGGGCACTGACATGCAAGAAGATGTATCTGTGGCAGTGGAACCTGGTGACATGAGGTGGCCTCCAGTCTCTATCAGATGCCAGTATAGATTTGAGGGCCTTAGTATTCTGTGATAATAGAATTTGTCACTGCTAATAGGGTCTATTTTATACTGTGGACCAGGGAAGCTCATCTGTTATTTCCCAGTATCCAACTCCACTTATAGAAGATGCTGCCAATATCTCTGGGGGACAATTCCTGTACCCTGAAGTTCCTGGTACCTTCTGCTTCATGGCTTTCTGAAGCTGTGGGAGATGATGTGGCATCAAGAGACAGGCTACCAGTACTGACAATTTGGCATCCTAAAGAAAAATCCTCATCCATAGTGAAGCAGAAACTGAAAAACAACAACAACAACAACAACAACAACAACAAACGTAAACCTTCTCAGCTCATTGTAAGGCAGTTCCAGAGTGTTACAAGCTTCCTTACAGCATCTCTAGAGCCTGGAAACCTGTTCATTAATCATCCTCTTCCTTTTATTTGAGCCTTGAGATATGACTCCAGCGTTTATAGCAGGTTTCTAGTTGATGTCCTCATTAGTTTTTCCTTTGCTGCTGGTATTTAATGCAGGCATTTCTCCCACACACATTTGTCTCTGCTTGTTCTGCTTTACACTTTCTCCTTTGCTGATTTTATTTTCAGATTAAACTTTGCACATCGTAATATAAAGATGGGATGCTGGAGAGATGGCTCTGAAAAACCTTGATTTTATATCCAGTAGTTAAAAGTGACCTCACTGCTTAACCTAACAGCAGAAGAGACCTTGATAAAGCTCCAACTAGAAACCCACCTTGCAGCATCATAGTTTTGGCCTATGAAACTGTATGTGTTTGAACTACAAAACTGTAAGATAATAAATTGTAATTGTTTAAAGGCTTTTAGTTAATTTTTGTCAGCAACAGGAAATGAATCTAGACAGATGGTAAGCCATAATATATCCTTTCTATTGATAACCATTTCATTTTCCATTTTTTCACTGTTGCAATGCTGCAAATAAACTCCTTTCCATGTTCATCTTTACATATATGTGTGAATAACTGATGAAAACAATAAAAAAATCAAAGAATATTTAGTCTTGTTTTAGACATAGAATCTATGTTTTGTATATTAATTGTTCATTTATATTTGTTTTTAAACCTATTCGTTTTTCTTCATTATTGAAATAATGTTTTAATATGTTTCTTACTGAATAAAAGCATTCCCTAAACCTCCTCAATAATGTTTGATATAGCAGAATTTTGTGAAATATAACTCCACTATACTTTTAATTACAGTGATGACAGTATAAAATATTTAGAAATTTGAAATTATTCAGTAACAATAAAAGACAGCTTTTGTTCTGGTCAAAGGTTTCGTACTCAGATTTCTCCTGAGCATCAGGAGAAAATGCTCTTCTGTGAATGGTCCATTAGGTTTCCCGGTGTCTCACCTTCTTCAGTACTGCACATTGTCATGCTGGTTCCATTTGGATGGTCTCAGGGAAAGTGTTTTCTTCTCTGTTCTCAGATACCACTGGTTGATAATGAGACCGGACATGTTTTTATATTGGCAATGCTCTGCAGCAAGTCTGTAAACTGTTCCTATTGAGCTCATTTGATTCTCCTCTGCAAATTTGCTGTTTCTGTTCCTTTTTGATGTGCAGCAAGTGATCAAGAGATCTTTTCATATTGTAAGGCTGGAATCTAACCTCATATTTCATCCTCCTTAAGTGTCTACTCTCCAGGACTGGCTTATCCCCCACCTGAGACTTGCTGTAGCTGTCTTCACCTTTTTTTGGGGCTCCTCTATGGCTTTGTTGATTCTGGTCCCCTTTACTCACATCTTAGTTGTTCTCCCCATTCCTGCCACCTCCCACTATCCAACCCAAATCTTGTTAGATGAAAACTCTGATCCCACCAAGCCCGTGCTTAGAGAACATTGGCACTGGGTCTTCCTTTGTTGTAATGTTTCCCTGTTCATTGTTGATTCTGTTAAGTCGAGTCTCTTCTTTCTTTGGTTAATTGGGCAAAGATTATGTCAATTTTGTTTTATATATTATTTTAAAAATGTCTCTCAAATTTAATATCATGATGTTTTCCTTTGTTTAAGCTTCATTAATTTCCACTTCTATTTTATTATTTCTTCTTATCTACTGTATTTGTGTTTGGTTTATTTTTACATCATTAAGTCATTTGTTTTTGCTTTTTTTGGCTCTTTTTATGTATACAATTAGAGTTATAAATTTCCCACCTTTGACTATTTTTAACATTTCCAGAGCTTTTGTTGTGTGTGTTTTATTCTTCATTATTTTTAGGAATTTAAAAAATTTCTTTCTTGATTTAACATGTGGCTTATTTGTTGCACAGTTTGCTATTTAATTTCCATTCCACAAAGTCAATATTATGCTCTCTTAAATTTTTTTCATCAAAGAAATTGGTCTGTTACTCTTTTTCTCCTCTTAAAAATTATTCCCATGTTTTTCTTTTTCCTGCAAAGCAGTTTTTCTGTGTAAAGAAGCCTGAGTTGGCATCTGTGGTCTTTCAGAACTAAGAGGGCTCTTCTGTCTTTTAAAGTTTCTGTTGAGACACTGAGAAGTCAATTGTTATTCTAATTTGTGGTTTTCTCTTTCAGTACCCTCTCTTTGTTCTATATTTTTAACATGCCAAGTGTATTTTTTTATAGTCATATTTGGTATTTTGTGTGCTTCTTGTGTCTATATGAATGTCCTTCCTTGATTTACAGAAATTTTCTTCTATGATCTTGTCGAATGAAGATTTCTGGTCTATGCTGTTTACCTGGGATCCTTCTTCTATAATGCCTAAAATTCACACATTTGATCTTTTCATGTTGTCCCAAGAAATCATGCAAACATGAATTCTTTCTGGTGCTAAAGTTGTGTTTCGGGATAAGCCAGGGAACATAGAATGGCATGGGCAGGTGAGGTTCTGGGGAATGTGCCAGGTGGGGTTGATAACAAAGAGGCATATCTTCAGCTGAGCTTTCTGGGAGTGTCAGAAGTGCATGTCAGATGGGGGTTGTGGGTTTCATTCGTTTGAGCTGGTACACGGTTGCATGACCCCAGGGAGGCCTGGCAGTGTGGGCATGGTGCTGGTTAGCAAGGTTCTCGGGAACTCATCATTCTGCACCAGTGCACAGTCTGTGTGAACTAACTCATCATTCTGCAGCAGCGTACAGTCTGTGTGACCTAAGCTAGGTCTGGGAGACTGGGCATGGGTAAGGGTGGGAGAAATTCTAAAACATATGCTTTCTATAGGAGCCTTTTCTGTTTACGAAAGGAAGCTAGATGTAGCCTGGGTGTCACCCCCCGGACAGGTCCACTTCATGGCAGAGTGGTGCTTCCTGCCTGTACAAGGGTAAACTGCTTATATCCTTTGAGACCCACAGAAACAACAGGCATAGAAATGCTTGCTCATGGTTAAAATTGATGTCAGAAGTATACATTTTGAATTAAGACCAAGCATAGGCAGAAAAATAGCATTAATCAAGGCTCGAACGTTAAGAATCACATCTGAAACTGACAGTTTCCAAGGAATTTTTCACACTAATAATTTTGTGTTCAATTTTATTTGAGAGGACCAGCTTTGTGAATGACAGTGTGCTGGATGGTTTAGAATGTGAAAAACACAGTAAATTGTCTTCATTTTCCTTTTTTCTGGAACTTAGAATCTTAAAGGCTGAAAACGTCGATGGAGACGATGGAGTGCTATGTCTGGGTCATCCTAGTGACCGCTTCAACTTGATTCACCTCCCAGTAAGTGCCAGTTTCAAATACAGTCATTCTTTCTTAATGTAATTGATGACTATTTGTCACTATTGAGGGAAAAGTGAAATGCTTTTTAGGAAGTCATGTATCAGCCACAAAATCACTACTTTTGTAGCTGCCTCTATTTCCCTTGTAGAGTTCAGTAGATGGAATGAAACATTAGCCCCGTCATTTGACACTCAGGAAGCATAGTTGGAGTCAGCATACCAAGGAAAAAAATCAATTTTCATCTCAGATACTTGCAAGAACTCTGTATTTATGTTAAAACTAGTTAAATTTGCTGTCTTTCTCGAGAAATTGACACATCTGCTCTCCTTTTTTTCCCCTCCATGCTTTCTTCTGAATTATTGTCAACACAGTGGTTCTCTTTTTGCAGCATTTTGTTTTTAAAGAGAGAGTCACCTTTATAGAGGAGGCCCACACTGCAGGGGCTTTTGGGAAGCATGTTGGATATAGTCCAGAGTGTATTTTCTTTAGAAGTGCTCGAAATCATTCAGTCCTTTTCAAGAAAATCACTCACGGGTCTTCACAGAGGGATCACACTTCAAAGTAGGTTTCTTCTCTCTATGCTCCCAATGTTGCATTTTGAAATGCTCATGTTTGTGCATTCATATTCATTAGGAGTCAACGCAGCTTGCCATCCTGGTTGATTTCTCCTTGCAGACAACACTAGAGATTTCTATGGTATTGCCTGTGGTGGGCAGTGAGAAATCCCTAACTCAACTCACTCAACTTGGTACTTTTTCTCACTGGTAAATGATTCAGAATAGTTAACAGGGCATAGAAATCTCCACAGACGGAAATGCTAATGCCTTTGCCAAATAACTACGATTATCAGCTCAATCTTTAGTGCTTGGGATCTGACATAAATCCTCTGAATGTATTAAAGTCTGTTGCAGTACCTGCTGGAGAGGCTTGTTATGTTGACCTTGTGCAAATCCTTCCCTGACAGCAATTCAATAAAAAGATGGGTCCCCAATCTGTATTCTTATAAAGGAGAGAATAAAGTGGCTGTTTAAATTACTTTCATGTACCATAAAAACAGGATTCTAGCTCCTGTGTATCAGCCATTTTTCCAGTGAGATCATGGAGAAGAAGAATCCTATACCAAGACCAGAGAGGATAGTATCTCACCACCCATATGTACTACACTATGGGGTCTAAAAGAAACTAGTGTCTTTGTGTTGTGCTCCTTCTTACAACTTTTTCCCCAGGGACTGAATTTTTGGAACAGTATGTGCACTATAGCATGTCTAAAGTTTTCTAGGTAATCTGGATATAGGAATATATTGAATGAATTCAGTTAAGTCTTCCTAATTGGGATTAATTACTCAAGCCGAAATCTACATAAGCCATGAAGATAAACAATTGTCACAAAATAGCTAAAAACCCATTCTCTTCTACTTAAAGATAAAACTTGTCAAGACCCAACATCTTAATAGAAATCATATTTTAGAAATGGGCTAGATATAATTAAAATGTGTCACCTGTTTCTTTCTTTCTTTTTTAACCTTAAGTAATACAGTTGTTAAAAGTATTAAAATTACATTTGTGACCCACATTGCATTTCTACTGTGTATTGAGCTCTAGAGTGGAGGGCTGGTGCCATACACTGGCTCATGAGTCAATTTTGTCATGCAAACTACTTTTATAAGTACATTTTTATTTGAACGTAACCACGCCCATTTGTTTGCATGTTATCCATGGTTGCTTTTTTTAATAATTGGATTTTTACCACCTGTTATGTATTCTTTATTCTTGGCTGCAAATTGCAATAATCATTCGTTTCTTTTTTTATTCACTTCCCTTTGCAAACGCTTTATCTCTGCCATTACTGCATGTGTATAATCTGTTCTTCACACAGTAGGTGGGATTAAGTAATCTTTTAAAATTTACAGTAAATCATGCTATTTTTCAAACAAAACCTCCCAAGGCCTAGCCTATTTGAATTAAAAGAAAATGTCCACACCAAGGCTCACAAGACTTTGTATGACCCAGACTTTTATGATATCTGCAGTCATCCTTCCCAGTGTCCTCCACCTGTTAACAACATTCTAGACACACTGGGTGTTTCACTGTTCCCTGAATACATAAAGCTAACCTCTCCCTTTCAGGGACTTTGTATTAAAATGTTGGGATATACTTTGTAATAAGAATCTTAAAAGGTCTTATTAATAAAAACAAACCTGGAGCCAGGTATTGGGGTGAACGCTGAAAGACCAGAGAAACAGAACAAGCCACATCCAACCTCACCTTGCCAATTCCTCAGCTGGTCTTGTTTCCTCAGGCTGAAAGCCTCTGAGTCCTCATCTGAATGGATCTCAGCTGAATTGCTGCTAAAAGCTAAAAGCTTAAAAAGGCTCTAGTTCCTGGTCCTCATGCTTATATACCTTTCTGCTTCCTACCATCACTTCCTGGGATTAAAGGTGTGTGTCACCATGCCTGTCTGTTCCCAGTTTGGCTTTGAACTCACAGAGATACAGACAGATCTCTGCCTCTGGAATGCTAGGATTAAAGGCATGTGCTACCACTGCCTAAACCTAGGTTTAATATAGTGGCTGTTCTGTTCTCTGACCCCCAGATAAGTTTATTGGGGTGCACAATATATCAACCACAATACTCCAGTTGGAATGTACTTTAGAGTTTTTCTTTCTTTCCCTTTTTTTGTTTCACTTTATTTTTTGGAGAATAGTCATTCCTCCAAGGGTATTTTCTATTTTACATTACCTAAAATATTCTCCCACTTTCTATCAGAAAATATATTCTCTTTAATGATGCTTTAGGTTCCCCCCCATGTTTGTGACCATAAGCTATTAAACTTGACATTTAAACATTGTTTATTAATTGTGTGGTGCTTTGTTTACATCATTTTCAATATGTTCTAAAAGGAAAGGAAGTGTAGGTGAAGAGGGGACAGTGGTGTGTTATGCCATGTTTGTTCCAGTAATGAAACTCAAATGATGAATTTCTAAGAAATTTGAGAGCTTGTTGAAAAATATGGACAGTATTAAAATTTAAGTCATACATTCTAATAAGTAAAGGTACTATACTAAAAGCAAAGGTAATGCCCAGTTTTCATTCTTGATAATTGCTTCATTATACGTTGCTATTATTCACATTCTTTAGGCCATTTGTAGCAATTGTATGTATCTTCAAGGTAGAAATTCTACATAATGGTGTACCACAGCAAATCTTTAATCAGCTTGGAGTTCACTTATTTGATGACCTTTTACTGGCAATGGTGGGTGTGAATGTGGTATGTACTCATACACAGCATGAATATTAAGGAAGTTAGCAAATTCTACATGAAATTATGCTAATTCTCAAACAACACTTCCTAAACCTATTTGAATAAAAAGAACAAGTTCATACAATGACCTTTTCTTTTCTTTTCTTTTCTTTTCTTTTCTTTTCTTTTCTTTTCTTTTCTTTTCTTTTCTTTTCTTTTCTTTTGAGGTTTATGGGATGTGGTGCTGGCAGAAACCTTAACTTACTAGCAGTATATCATTGCACCAACAAAGGGCAGACATACAACTTAAACGATTTGAAACGATTTGGAAACCTAAGACATGGAGTGTGTGTGTATGCATACATATGAACATTCTTTGGTCAAAGAAATTGCATAAGCAAATAAATGAGAAATGAGACGTTTAAAATGAACTCAGGGATGGATAACACAACCATTTGTAGTTCAGACAGACAGAAGGAGATGAGAATGATTTCTGCAGACCAGTAATGGGATTTTAGCAAAGCTCTGGGTTTCTGAGCAAATTAATACATATGGACCCACATCTGTCCTACTGGCACTGTGATCCCTGAATTGGCTCACAGTGGCCTAGCTGCCTCTTTTTCTCTCTGTTCTCTGATGAATGTTTATATACCTCCTGCAGGTCTGTATGCTCTACTAATGAGCACCCAGTCCCAGAGTTTCGCAATTCCTTATAGTTTCTACCTTTCCTAGCTCGTCAGTATGTGCTCTCCACACCTACCAACTCATGCAGAAATTTTAGATATTATGCTATATTGTTATTCCAGACTTCAAGAACGGAGCTCCAGGCTGTGCCGTGTTTCATTCAAAGCAGGCAGTTCACCTGTATTAGCTGGCAGACGCTTGAAACTGAGGGATAGAAGGGTATGCTCAGTTCTGCATAGCTGGTATGAAATCTTCAGAGCTCCCCTCACAGAGAGAAGCAGGCAAAATTTTCCCTTTGAAGTGCCATTTGCAGAAAATACAAAGCAAGATAGCTTAATCTAAAAAACGAAAGCATATTGATCAGAGAAAATGCATAGATGGCAAGTAAGTGCATGAAAAGGAGCTCCTTATCACGTGATATCAGAGGAATGCAAACTAAAACAGCTAGATGCCACTAAATCCTATTAGAATGGCCAAGATCCAGAAAACTGAGAACAAAACATATTGGTGAAGAGTTAGAATCATGGGAATACTGCCCAGTCAGGCATGGTAGGAATACAAACTGGCGTAGCCCTCTTTGGGAGGCACGAAGCCTGTAACAGAACATAGCGTCCTCTTAGCATAGAATCCAGCAGAAGTGACTCCTGTTATGGAACAGAGCCTCCTCTTAGCATAGAATTCAGCAGAAATAACTCCTGGTGTTTGTTTGAATGATCTGAAATGTTATGTGTATTCAGAAACCTCCCCAAAGATCAGCTTTATCAACATTTATCTTAATTTGGAAGCAACCAAGGTACCCTTCTATAGGTGAATTAATAAATAAAATATGGTACATCTAGAACATAAAATGTTACTTAGAGCAAATGAGACATGAGCTATGAAAAGCTGTGAAGGAAACGTGAATGAAAATAACTAAGTTAAAGAGGATGATCTATAAAGTGTAAAGGTCACATATTGTATCATTCTGACTATAACATTCTGAAAAGGCAAACTATGAAGAGAGTAATAAGATTAGTTGTCATAAAGGGATTTGGGAGGAAGGGAAGAAAAGTCAGGACACAGCGGAGTTTGAGGGTGGTCAATTCTTCTCTATGATTCTATAATGGTGAATATATATCATTACAATTTTGTGCAAACCCATAGGCTATATAACAAGTGTGTACCAGTTTTTGTGATAATGATGTTTCAAAGTCTATTTCTCTGGCAACAAGTGTACCACTCATTTTATAAAATTTCATGGGGGGAAGATTTTTTATTTCTTCCCATTTTGAGGTTTCTCCATCTATTTTATTAAATTAGATTCATTCTTGGATAATTTCATGCATCTATGTAATACATTCTAACTACTCAGACTGCACTCTCTCATCTCACTCTCATCCCCAACCAAGCTCCCTCCTTCAAACAAATCCATTTCCCACATTCTCACCATTCTGATTTTGATAAAACAAGAAGCTTTTCAATGTGAGGGGAAAGACTGTATGGGGAAGTTTTCTGTGTTCTGCTCAACTTTTCAATAAAACTAGAATAATTTGAAAGATTAAAGTGCATATACATTATATACGTGGACACACACACACAGTTATGTGACGTGGGAAAGGCCTTTCCTTGGGCACAGCTTGATCTAAATGTTGGATGACAGCACCAGGAACAGTTTTCATGCTCCACAGGCCTCTTCATCTCTCTATTTTAAGACACTTAACACCCCTCACAGACCCAGATGGCTCTGACAGTTCCAGATTGTCTATTTTTTTTGACTACAGATACCATAACATAGTGTGAGAAATTTCTCTAATAGAAACATTAAGGTATGCTTATGGTAACTCATATTTAAACACACTTTTAATTTGCTACTTACTATATAATTAGCCAATAGAAACTCAGTCAATCTTCATATCTTTTCTGTGAGAGGTGCTCTTAGACTATTGATGTTCTAGAAATAACAGAACCAAGGTAGCAAAAGGTGAAATGGTGTCCAAAGCCACATATCTAGAAAGTAGCAGTATGATGATTTGAAACAAGTCAGCTATTACTCAGGGTGTGGACAAAGATATGCACAGCCTCCCACATGACCTACCACATCACATGGTCCTCCAGTAGTATTTGTATATCTCACTGGTTCTGTTGATCCACTTACCCCAGTCTCCAAAGCAATCCCAAAGTCATTAGTCACTCAGGCTTGAAGTCGGTGTTTCTCCCCATTCACATTGCATAGACTGAAAATGAGGGATGCTGGGCCTTCTGAAAGCTGTTACTTAAGGACATAGAGTAGAAAGCTGCAGTATTCATCACAGAGACATTAGAAGCCACTGGGCTTGGGGATTTTTGCTGAGTAGGATAAAACCCCTCCTCTTATCTTCCTACCCCTGACACAGCAGATTCCTATTGTAGGGAGAGAGTTGCTTCCTTGGAGGAGATGAAGAGGTAGACTCCTCCCTGAACCTGTTGAGCTACAAAACCATGTCTTGCACCTAGCAATACGTCTATCCATTTGTAGGAACTTGCTGACTGATAGCCAGGCTGTGCGTTTTGCCTCTTTCTAAGAGCTTTCAGGCAAAGCATCTGAGAATCCAGAGATTTGTACTGGATTCTGAGGGATGTGCAGCAATAAAATACAAATAAAGAAGCTACTAAGAGAGGCACATCTTCATCAAATGTGGCTCCCCTAGGGGATAGGAAATGACCCCACTGGCTGTCTAGACCTCCCCACATTGTGGGCTTAATGAATCCAAGCTTCAGAGCCTGCTGACAATTGTCCATGCTCAGAGAGAGACAGTGATGTAATCCTGATTAAGATGGTTAATAAGGAATTAATGAGAGGTTATCTCCTTGTCTTCAATCATTTCCTGGTGAGAAGAAGAGTCTTGAGCCGAACTCATTAGAGCTGTTCGTTTGCAGCCACTGAAACTGCCGTTTTGAAATTACTCTGTGTTTTCAAGAAGAAAACTCATTTCAAGTCATTATTTGCTAATGTTATAAGACTTTGTGGTATAAAAACGTTTTATGTTTGAAACCCAATCCAATCAAATAAATATTCACTAGTTACCTTCTGTGTTGTGATAAGTAGAGTGTTCAAGATACAAAGCTGAAAGTATCATCAGGAGAATTCCAATGTTAGGGTCCCAGTGGAAGCTAAAATCTCAGCCCCATCACTTACTATTTTTGTGATCTTGGGTAATTAAACTCTCAAATATTTAGATTTTTATGCAGAGAACTGAGATAAAGGTAATATTGTCTATTAAGATTATTTAATATAGGCAGTAAAAGAAGTATTCAGAAAAGAGTCCAGTTCATAGAAAGCATCTTGTGAAAATGTGATTGTTGAGCTTGGATTGTCATTGAACTAAATCTGAGAACATTCTTCCTGGAAACTGGATAAAACATATAGACTGTGGTATGGTCAGGTTCTTTCTCTGTATAAATTATATATAATTTAATGTGATATTAATGGTTTTCACAGAAGATACTTTGGTCAGAGTGCTGAGAAAACAGAAATTACTACCAGGTATGTGTGATAATTTATCATACTGAGATTTCATTTTAATTCAGGAGAGTTTATTGATTATATTTGATGAAACTATTACTACTGATATAGAAGAAACCACAGGAACTTTTCATTACTCTATACACATTTGTTCATTCTAGATAGACTGAAAAACTAAATAAAAAATAGTATTTTTGGAACAAATATAAAGGGATATTTCTACAACCTGATATGATAGGACATTTTTTTCAGCTAGACAGAAATATCAGAAAATAGACGAATTTGACTGCATAAATATAAAACATAGTCTAGTAAGCATTCCAGGCAATAGGCAGTAAGAGTGAACATTCAAGCTAGAGAGATTGTTAATTACAATAGTTAGGCCATTGAAGAAGGCTACTGGTCCTACTCTTCAAGTGATTTAAGAAAGAACCAAAAATGGTTTCAATAAGTATGAAGAGGTAATTTAGATAAGAAGAGAAAAAGTCAATGATTAAAAAAAAAAACCTAACCATACACAGGAAGATGCACACAAAAATAAAGACTGTTGAGTTATCAGATTTTCAACCCAGTATGGTAAGACTAGTATTTTTGCATGACGTAGTTAAGGTGTGTGTGTGGGGGGGGGGGGGGAGGGACGACTACTGTAGATGTTTCTGCTGGGAGAGTAAGTTGCTATTACATTTGAGAAAGTTACTTAGAAATATTGTTTAAAATTATAAATGTTGATACCTTACTGCAATCAGTTCTACCCTGGGGAATTTTGCTTAGAGAAATAAAAGCACAAAAAGGTGTGATGTGATATATTCAGGAGTGTATTTATTTCAGTTTTTCTGAGGAGGAAAATGGAAATTAAGCTGGGAAATGTATCAACAAGGTAAGGATTGAATACATTATGGTCCATACATACTACTGAATATTAGGCAACTTTGAAAGAAAATGTGTTAGGGATGCATGTTCATTTATTTTTTTCCTTGACTAAGTAGTTTTTATTAACTCTATTGCTTTTTTGTTGGCATTTCTTAGTTTCATAAATAGGTTTTACTAAAACTTTGTGTCTTCCTCACATCCACAGTAAGAAAACTAAAATCTGATGGGAATTCACCTATTAGGTTCATATTCTGTGCAGCATGAAATGTTTCCTAAGAAAGAGTCAAAGATGGGTTTGTGACTCAGTAGGTAAGAACACTGGCTGCTCTATCAGAGAACCCAGACTTGATTCCAAGTACCCACATAGCAGATGACAATCACCTGTAATTCCACAGGGGATTCAACACCCTCTCTGGCCTTTATAGATACTGTATGTTCATAGTGCACAAACATACAGGCAGGCAACACACCTATACACATAAGATTAAAAAAAATCTTAAGTGGAAATCATCGAGGAAGCAAGAGAGACAGAATACTGAAATCACATCAGTATTATCAAAGAGGAGAACACAGCTGATGTATTATTCTATTAGTTTATTTGCTTCTTGATGAATTTCAAGGGTGGTGAATATTCTGCTTGAAGATAACCAACTTCTCATAGCTATCTTACCCAGAGTAGTTCTTATATACCATGGTTAGTGTGACTGCATACTTGCATCTTCCAACTGATGTCATGATGCTCTTCCGAGTCATGCAAGTCAGTTATTTCTGAGGCTTCCTCATAGTATGCTTTGGTAACTGCAAAACAGTCATTACAGTATCTGAATCAACTCATTCATACTGTCATTTCTACTGGGAATTACTGAACAACCAAAAGGACCCCTGTGCTATCTTAGGAAGAAAATGGTGAGTCAAATGAGCCAAAGTATTCATAGGAAATTTATATTCTAACCAAGATGAGACATGTAAAATGGACAACAGAAATAAGCAAAAGGATATGCAGAAGATGTGTCTATAAAGAAAAATAAAACATATAGAAAATGGGGAATATTTACATTACTTGGAATAAGATGGTAAAACAGGATCATCATAGAAGGACAATGTAGACAAATGATATTTCAGCTAGACCCTATGGAAAGGATGGCATAAACTCAGGGAGATTTTCAGGAATGAGAGCTTCAGACTTTGACAGAATAAATGCTTCACACCAAGCCAGGAATTTCTCTGTGCACATATTCTAATACAGCATGAGGTGTACAGTGTTTGGTTGAATCAGAAGAGAAGCAATAACTGGACGCTACACATCACTGAGTTAATAGGTCATTGGGAATCCTAAGATCACCATGAGATTTTGTATTTTCCTCTGTTTAAAGCTATGCAAGGATATTGAACAGGACAAAAATAGACTCTGTCTTCATTAGTATTATCTAGCAGTTTGACACAGTGTAGCATCACCTGAAAAAGAGTCTCAACTGAGTAATCACTTTCATCAGGTTGTTCTGTGAACAAGTCTGTGAGAGATTGTCTTGATTGATACAGGAGCCCCCAGCCCACTGTGGGCAGTGAGATTTCTAGGAAGGTGGTTCTGTATTATGTTAGAATGCTAGCTAAACACAAACAAGCCAGAAACAACATTCTTACTTTGCCTCCAGGTCCATGATTTCCTGCCCTGACTTCATTCAATGATGGATTATGACCTGGAAGTGTAAGACAAGTTCTTTCCTTCCCCTGCTACTTTTAGTTGCAGTGTTTTATCAAAGAGAGAAAACCTCTAGAACAGGACCTCACATATTTAAAGAAGGATCTATAAGGCATGGCACAGGTACAGGGGAAGCAAGAGTGAAAGCAGGAATCCAGTGAGTAATGGGGTTCTTTCAGAGCTTCAGGGACAGGTACGAGAATGGCAGCTGTGTAGGCAGCAAGCAGTGGTCAAATTTGTCATGTTCTGAAGATGGAGATGGTCGTAATTGCTGATGGTAAAAGTGCAGATGAGAGGACAGTCTTGGGTGGCCCTTCTTTTTAGCAGAACCTCTAAAGAACTGTTATGGATTTCTCCAGTCTACTTGTCTGTCTTCTCAGGCTCCTTAAGCAGGAAGTGTCTGGAAATTTCACACCAGGCTTCAGGGTGAGCTTCTAAGAACGGCTGCTAGGTAGTGTCTTGCTTCAAGTTGTTGTTGTTCAATCAGCCACTCTCCCCTTACAGATCAGTTATCTATTCTCTTTCTGAGCAATGCCAAACACTACCTTGCAGTCTCTTCTTCTGGACTGGGTGGATAAGAAAGCTGAGTTGTCTTCCTTATTCCTGTAAGCAAGGCCTACCCCTTCTTGAGTGCTCCGGCTCAGAATGGCCTTGAGTTTGTTCTAGGCTTTGACCAATGTTTTCTGAACTTCTAGCACACAGATGTGGTCACATGATACAGAATGTAAACCTCTACTCCTACCACTGAAAACTTTAAGAGCAACACCCTTACTCATTCTTTGGCTATTAGGGGTTACTCTCTCTCCTGTCAGGGTTTCATCATCTCTGTTTGTAGTCTTCATGCTCTCACTCTAAATGAGGATCATCTGAAGGGTAATTCATCTTGGCCTCCTTTCTATGAATCTGCCTATATTATTTTTAACAGTTACTTACTGTTTAGAAGTAACCCCCCTTTTGATTCTAAATTTTCTTAGTCAGATTTTGTTTGTGATATGAATCAGGGTGAAGCATTGATGTGGTTTCTATCCTGGGAAAGGGTAATGATTTGATCCCAATGCTCTAAGTTCTGTCCCCCAGCATACCATATCCATTTTCCATGCTCTATCTCATCCACAGTTCACTAGCCCACCACATGAAACAGAAGGGAACAGCCAAATGAAATGATGGACACTGAAGCTTAGGAGGGCATCCTGAGATGTCCATAGTTCATAGGACTGGGTTCTGGTTAGGATGGTGTTGATTTGTTGTGGGCCAGTGATTGATGAGACTACTGATAACCACTAAAAATGGTCACAAAAAACAGTTTCATTTCCCCAATCCAGAGCACAGAGTTTCTTTAAAACTAATGCTTTCTAAGGGTCAGCTAGATGGTTCAGTGGGTCATGGTGCTTGTTATGCAAGCCTGAAGACCTGGGTTCAATCCCTAACACTCATAAAAAGATGGAAGTCAAGAAGACCAATTCCACAATATTGTTCTTTGACATCCATACATATGCTATATGCTATAGTACCTGTGTCCACATACAGCATATTGCCCCTCTTGAACCCTTGCTTTCTCATTCTCTTATAGTTAAAAAATAATAAAAATAGCATTTTCTCAAAAGCTAAGCTTGGCAGGGCTGTAATTATGCTTGCGGAGTTAGCTGGCTTCCTTAGCACCCTCCCTGATGAGATTTCAGTGAAGGATGCAATTCAGAGTTCCAATCTCCCTGCAGAACCAGGAAGCATCTGTGCACCCAGGAAGGAGAACCACATTAGAAGGCAAGGGACAGAATTAAGCCTTCTCTGTACTGAACATCTCGAGCTATTTCTCAGCCCTATCCAAGTAAGACAGCCGACCAGTGAAGGAACATCACAGTAACAGCAAGATCCCAACCTTATCAAAGAACCACTGCTCATTGCAGCGGAAGCCTCAGAAGGTGCCAGGCAACAGGAGGCAGGATCCTTTCATTCCAACCACTTTCCTGTGCTTGTTTGTCTCCAGCCTGCTGCAGGAGATGAGACTGGCTGCTTGCTCTGGGGTGCAAGGCTGCCCTGTCTGCTTAATTTCCGGTGTGCCCTCTGTGCCCAGGGAGAGAGCATGCTTTGCTTGTGATGTCGGTAATGAACTGCCGCTGGGAACAAATTAATGAGTGTGTCAGAAACGGCAGTGGAACTGCATCACGATTTATAAACACCACAGTAAAAAAATGCAAGTACAGCTTTGACACAAATGCACAGGAACTCTGAAGAAGCAAGCGCCTCTTCTAATGAGAGAAGAATTTAAAATAACATCATTCTGCCCTGACCAGCATCGCCAAGAGAATTCCTGAACCCACAAATTGTTCTTTTAAATTTTCATATTTGATTCATAGAGAAACATAGGTAGTTTATATGTTACTTTTTATATTTGTAAACATAGACACAATATGAAGCAAATACCAGTTAAATGCATAATATGCAGTGGATTGGTATAAAGTACACAAAATGCAACTGATGTGGACTGTCTAGATGTAATATCATGTTTGGTTTTTTTTTTTGTTTGTTTGTTTGTTTTTTCGAGACAGGATTTCTCTGTGTAGCTTTGAGCCTTTCCTGGATCTCACTCTGTAGAACTCACAGAGATCCGCCTGGCTCTGCCTCCCGAGTGCTGGGATTAAAGGCATGCGCCACCACAGCCTGGCCATGTTTGCTTCTTAATAAGACCTTTTTCTTTTTCTTTCTTTTTTTTTTTTTTGACTATCATTAGTTTTGATCACTTTTGATTAATCTTATTGTTTAGCACTTTGAGTTTGGAACTTGGATACAGAACTTAAAATTCAGTGGAGGAAATGATCACATAAATTACAGAGACTCATGATGTTGAAGTTCATGACTGAGGAGGAAAAGAAACCCTCGTTTCTTTAAGAGGAACAGTGGGATCAAGTGAGCATCGGAGTCTGTGACCCGAAACACATATAAGGATATGTCTATATATGTGGGGAGATGACCCTGGCTTCAACACAGTTTCCACAGAGCCCTAGCTTCCCACAGAAGCCCATGGGGCTGCTGAGTGGGGGTAGGGAAAACAGAAAGGATCTAAGTTGTAACATTGCAGACTTTCCCATATAGTTCAACCAGAGTCTCCCTTCTTTAATCTGCTTCACGTACTATGGACCCACATACATTTTGCATTTCATTAAAATGTATCATAAGCTACAGATAGAAAACTGTAATAGTAGATTGAGCATGGGTTTTAGAACCAATAACACTTAATGCATTAACTCCAGTCTTTATTAGATATTATATTGGGAGTCCATGTAACTAGTTGGAGCCTTGGTTTCTCTCAAAGGCAGAGTAATAATAGTACCTACTTGCTTGGTTGCCATGAAGACCATAGACAAAGAATTAGAAATGTCTTGTGCTTAATTGATTTTCACAAAAGAGCATGATTATTAGAACACATTCAAGCTGGTAACTAGTCAAAGATTTAAGTGATTTGTTTTCTCCCTCTGACAACTCCAGAACACAGTCTCCTTCCTCCACCAGGTCTGATGTCAAGGCTAACAGAAGATAATTTTGTCTCGAGTCAGAGAATCTATTCTGGCTAATCACAATCTTCAAACATTAAGCAGCATATCGGAAAAAACAGAGCTCGTACAGAAGTACTACTTATTTGTCACAAGTGACCAATTTGAATGTAGAACAATTGTAGGAAATGGTTTACAAAGACTTCAAGCAGCAATTTAATGGTTCTCTTTGCCACTCTATTTTCAGTTGTAAATTATTCATTGGTAGTTTTTGTTTTTAATGTTGTAGCCTGTGGATGTCCATCTACAACAGTATACAAAGAAGAAATCATAGTGACTAAATCAGGATTGGGTGCCAAATCCCAATCAACGTTTAAGAGGAGAGGCATGGTTGTGTGAAGTTCCAGCACAGTGTGTCTGTCTCTAGCTTTGGGTGTTGTGTTTTTGGTAGTGGTCACAGTGGTGTCTGCTCCTTGGTCTCCATCTCTCCAGCTTTATTGAAGGTTTGTCTTGTGGCATCCTTCTTATCAGCAGGTTGACCTCCTCATTCCCCAGCATTTTTTCTACTCTAAAGGGATTCAATGTTGGACTGTTTAGTGAATGTCTTAGTAGTCAATGCAGTGAGGAAATATGAAAAGAAACAATCATTTAGAAATGTGTGCTAGTCTTTCCAATGCCTTAAGTTGTGGTGATCTATTTTTATTGGGGTACACAATATATCACCACATTAAGTTTGCTCAATAGTTTTTATGGAGATTACAGAGGAAAATCTAATCATACATCTGTGAATTTCCCCATTGAGTTTATTTCTGAAATAATACTTTATTATTACTTTTGCCATATGCATTACCACATGTGAAAAGTATTTGTAGATAAAATGTTGAAAAATAACTAATATAATTGTAGGTGTCAGGGGCAAAGATATGTTATGGGTAAATAATTTAAAATTCTCATATTTTTTATTTTTTAAATTCATGGTTTTGATTTCATAGATGTGAGTGTTTTGCCTGCATGTATCTCTGTGTACTTTGTGCATGTCTGATGATTGTAGAGTTTAGAAGCGGTGTAAGATCCCCCGTGACTAGAGTAACTAATGGATGCAATATGCCATGTGGTGCTGGGAATCAAACTCATGGCCCCTGGAAGAGCTACCTACTTTCAACCACTGAGCCATCTCCCCAGCCTGAATTTTCACACTTTAATACATAGAGTGGTATTCTTCAGATGGACTCCAAAATAAGGAATTCACATTTGTGTGAAAACATTTGTGAAGCTTTTTACATTTTGGCAGTAGTCCTTGACAATTTGTTTATCATTTCATTTATCTCCACAGCTGGTATGAAAAACGGTACAATTTCTTTAATTAAAATACTATTTGGAAGATGTATCATAGTATTTGTATAACACTGTGTGATAGCACCTATGTTATAGGATAATATTCAAGGGAAAGCAATCAATTTTAGTGTTTCTAGGTTTTTCTTTTGCTTTGAATGCAATTATAATGTACATTTTAGGTTAGTTTATAGATCAGAGGAGTCTGAATAGGAATTTAGGAGATGACAATGACTATGTCAAGAGTATAAGTTTTAGAAAAGTATGTTTGAGATGTGGAATAAATAGATAGCCTTTCCTACAGAAAAGAGGAAACTAGAGGATAATTCCAAAAGCCCAGGTCTCTCTAAAACAGAAGCACAGAATAGACAAAGGAAAAGGCCTTCTCTGTGGACTCAGCACCCGCTGCAATAAATAGTGACTTCTCTCCATTCCCTTAAAGGAATCTTGTCCAGGCTGAATGAGAGTAAGGTGAGGAGGGAGAAAGACCAGACAGGTTTAAGATACATTAGCTTCTTTATCTCCTAATGGAAAGACTAAAATTTGATTTAAATCCCAAGTAAAATCACATTAGCTGAGTTCAGCAGAATTCCTGAGAGACAGTTATCAGCCATCCCTAATCACTTCTCGAGTGGTCACCTGGCCAGGTTTCCACAAGTCAGCTGATTTCCTGACTTGCTGCAAGTGGTGGTGGCCAGAGTACTAATAGAAGGGATATAATCATTAACTTGTCTGTTTTTGTGTGGTATCCCTGTACACAAAGAGCTGTCTACTTCAATTTGTTTAGAAATTGTGCTCACAATTATTGTATTTAAGAAGACATTTTCTGGTGTAACAAAATACAGGTCTGCTTGATTTTTGTTCAAGAATTTGGAATGTGATTTGGATAGTTCTAGAATGTTTCTCTCTTCACTGCAGGTGCTGAGTGGGTAGCATCTGGGTGTCTACTTTGAATAGCTAATTCTATATACAGTTATCTTTTTCTAGTAATGCTGTGAGCATCATTCCTTCTCTGTTCAAACAATCACTTTTCAGAGTGCTGAGGAAAATGCTGATCATTTGCCTTTATACCTACATGCAGACACATTCTGGTAATATGGGTTCATGAATAACTGAATATATCTATAATCACGGATTTACTTATTTTGCAAAATCGTGATTAAATTTTGAGCTTACAGAAATGAAAATACTTAACATTGAATGGATTCTAGGATGAAAAGCTGAATGTGCATTTTCAAAGTTGAACTGCCAAAATATAATTTGTAGAACCCAAGTGTTTCAATCAAAGGGTAATGCTGTGATGTAGACTGAAAATCAAAAAATTATAGGAGAATAAATTTGAATTTATAGGTTTTCTTGTTCTTCCCTTATAGTGGCAAAATATGTGTGAAGCCTAGAGTCACATAACAAACTTGAGTCCAAGATTGAATTTGAAGGCACATTTCTCCATCTGCAGACTCTCATCAATTACTTAAGTTCCCCCAGGTTGGAATTATAGCTGCAGAGATATTCACCATCCCACTCTTCCACTGCCTTCCAATGTTGATATTAATTTGAGTTTTAGTAATCTAACTCCAGGTTAGTGGGTTAGACACCTAACAGAGGTCATAGAACTCTATGAAATGATCCACTGTCATGTCTTGTTTCAGAGAAAAAGGAATCTGAGCCCCAAGGTCTTCCATAATCTTCTACAAGGGTTTTATATTTATCTGGTCAGAGAGCCTCTTCTGGGCTCTCTCTGTGATCCCATTTGCTGCTACTTCTTTACCTGCTCCCTGTCTATGTGCCCAATTGGACAATCAGCTTCTCTTTGAAGAGTATTCTCTTCTCTTGGAGGAGTCTTGCCCCAAGACTCCTGTTAATGTCTGCCTATCTGTCTTATAAATTAGCATATGCACTCTGTGTAGTGCCTTACATGACCATCCAATCATTCAACCCTTCATACCACCATCATATCAGGGACAAATTTAGGATTTAATTCATTTTTATCTGTACCATCAGATTACAGGAAACTAGAAAAGGAATTCAAAGACAGAGATGTGTATACACTCCATCATATGCTCTCTGTTAATTTCAAGCCATAGTTCTACATAGTGATGCTTGGAAGATTCTGAAAAAAGCAGAGAAAAAGAATGATTTAAAATGTCGATACCTTGGAGGCTTCTTAAGTCAATAAGATTTGCTCTCTCTCTCTCTCTCTCTCTCTCTCTCTCTCTCTCTCTCTCTCTCTCTCTCTCTCGCTCTCTCTCTCTCCCCCTCATCCTTTTGTCAGTTAAGGAGGAGAATGTGGTCATTTATAACAAATTGCATAAATATAATGTGTGAGCTATGAACTGTGGATCAGAGTGCAACATGGATTCCAGAGTTGCCATCACATCTATCTATGCTTTAGTTTGTACCAGCAACAACAAACTTTGGTCCTTTAACATTTGATGAGGAACCAGAAGTGTTATCTCTCTAAATGTCATCATGTACTTATCCTCCCTGACTGCTGGAGGATTGAGAGGTAGCAACTGGAAGCCTACAGATAAAGAATAACCTTTGTCCACCTCTAGTTTTCTACTTTCTCATCTACATCACACCACTCAGTCACTGAAATTATCAAGTTCTACCAATTACATATTATACATTACCTTAAGGCTGCTCATCATATTTCCCTATGCACAGAGAGCCACACAATGCCAGCTCTTTTTCTGTAAATAGACAGGAAATGTGTAATCATTTGCTGAGGCAACTAAGTCCAATAGTGAGAAGAGATGGGTCCCGGACACTGAAAACATGTTTCTATTGCATATATCAGTTGACTGTGGATTTTCTTCAAAATTTAGGCACTGGAAAAGCAAATTTAAATTTTCCAGTAGGTGTTCAGGGACATACTGAGAGTAAATGAACTGGCAGGAAACAAAATAAAATTTCTAATGCAAATTTGGCAAAGTTAGAGTTTGTATTCTTCTTCAAGGGCTCATATTTACTCTAAAATTGCTTAAAAATAGTGTAGATAGAAAACAGAAAATTGTAAACTAGGAAAATAATTTGAAATAATAAATTTGTGTTTAAGCTCAGTAGCCATAAATGATGGGTAGATGTTTATTTGTAAATCCCACAAGAACTTTGGACCAGTAAAACTTATTTATTACTGATCACTTCCATAGCACTCCAGTGTTGGAATGCAGAAATCATAAACCACTCTAGTTATAATATGAACTAGAATGACCATTCACCCCTTTTTCCTGCCTTTTGTGATTGCAAATTAGGAAAGCTACTTAACTAAAGGTAAACATTTGACTTTTTCTTTGAAAATGGTTTATTATTTTAGTAGATTTGGTTAAAATTTTCAAATCCCTGGATTGGGTGGTGGCTCAGTGGCTCTCAGTGTGCAAGCATGAAGACAGAATTTGGATTCCCAGACCCAAAATAAATGCTTGGTGAGTGTAGCAACCTTCCAGCAATTCCGCTACTTAGAAGATGGAGTTGGGGAACCCTCAGAGCAAGGTGACTATTCTGACTGGCTATAGAGGTAAACTCTGGGTTCAATTGAAATAGTCAGCATCAATGTATAAGGTGAAGAGCACTCAAAGAAGACTCCTCATGCCAACCTTGGAGCTGCACATGCACTGTGTACACGTCTGCTCCCATACATGTAAGCACACAGACACATGCCTGCACACCACATAGAGATCTGCATAGGAAAAAGTTTCAAAGCCCAATAAACAATGGAAATCACTAGTTTTAAGGTACAATCTGTGCTTATATTCTTCCTCTTCTCAGAGTTACTCTAAAGCAAGAAGGAAAACCAAGACAGCAACAAAGAAAATTCTGCAGTTGGAGGGCAAAAGAAATGTTGAAACAGAAGTGATAGAAAAGGTGTGGAAGCTTTTGGATAGGAACCAGACATGTCATCTCCTCTTCTTCATCCTGAAATCACAATGCTGTCATTCCCAGAAGCAAATGATCTGTGAAATTACTGATAGAAATTTGTATTCTTTTTCTATAATCCTATAAATGATGTATACTAAATAACTCTCTGCTTGGATGATTTTAAAGGTTATTTTTTCACATATCAGTTGAAATAGATCTACAAAGTTTTCAAATTTCTTTAAATGGATATGTACTATTTAACTGTATAATTGCCTGTAGTATGCTTTTATTTTTAGTTTTTAGTTTTCTGCATGAGTACTGTATGTAGATAATCTCTATACTTTCCAACTTCTTCCATGGCCCCACTCCCTCCTAAATTCAAGAACTTCTCTTCTTCTTTTATTATTGTCACATGCAGAGTCCATTTACTTTTACTTCTATCTATTATTGCTGACCACTGGATTACCTTGTGAGTGAGTGAGTGAGTGTGTGTGTGTGTGTGTGTGTGTGTGTGTGTGTGTGTGTGTAGGGAGAGTGTAGTCCCTGTGCACATAGGTTAGCAAATCCTTTTTGACAGATATATAGTTTGTTTATAATTATTTGCATCTCTGTGTCATGTCCATACAACTGCCCACCTGTACATATACTATATATGTATACCTATGCATATAGGGGGCAGAGGTTGTTGTTAGGTGTATTCCTCTCTCACTCTCCACTTTGTATACTGAGTTACTCAGTAGGCAAGTCAAGCTAGCCAGCTTGCTCTGGCGATCTCTTGCCTCTAATACCCACATGCAGAGATTGTAGGTGGGCTGCCATGTCTGCCCTGCCCTTCCATGGGTGCTGGAGATAAAAATTTTGGTCCCCCTGCTTGTGCCCACTGAGTCTTCACTCAGTTTCTGCTTATAATAATTTGTAATTACAAACAATACCCCACAGAATAACACTGGGAACCAATCTTTTCACACATGCATACTTAAGGAAAAAACTCCTAGAAGGTGAGTTGCCATTCCTGCAGATTTCTAATTTTGTTGGAATTTTTAAATTGTCTTAATTTTTTTTATTTTTACTGAGAATGAAAGAAACTGACTTTCTCCCAAGTACAAATAATTTCTTAGATCTCTTCTTATCTTCCAAGGTCAGTGCTAAACTTCAATTTCCATTCTGTAGATCAAGTTGCCATTTTAAAATATGTGAGAATTTGTAATGAAATTTCTATTATAAGCTTTGTTCACCTTTTCTCTTGAATTGCCTTAAATTTTTTTTTTGAGACAAAAACTCATTGTACAGTTCAGGTTGGCCTAAAACTTACGATACTCTTGCCTCTGTGTCCCAAGAGAACTTGCTTTTGTTTGTAAAATTGATTTGTAGAGACTCTCTGTATTTGAGAAAATTGATTTTCTACATATTGACCACAAATTTAATGAGGCTATTTTTAGTTTTTGAGCTCTTTTCTTGTGAAATGTCATACTTATGAGTAAACTGTGCATAGACAAAGCCATCATTCAGAATGAGTCAGAAAACCCTTAAAAGTCCTACTGCCCTTCTTGCCAGTCACAATTCCTCTTTCCCCACCAAAGTCATCTCTTATGGTAACTCCCTTTGCTTTGCTTTATTCATTTACCACTAATTTTTGCCTACCTTTGAACTTTGAACTTTTCTACAAATGGGATTATCTAGTCTTCCTCTTCGGTCCGCCCTATATCTGTCATTCAGCTTGAGGTGCATGGGGTTAGTCCCTCTTCTTTGACGCAGCCAGTGCTTGCTATCAGCACTGTGTGATTAACCTCCTGCTTCAAAGTGTACCACAGTTTGTCATGAATGTTTCTGGTCTACCGTTGTTGGATATTATGAGATTTTATTCATTTTTGGTTTTAGAAATAGTAATTTTGGTCACTTCAAGATTACATGAAAAGAGGTTTTGTTATTTGCTACAATAAGTACTTTTTTTTAAAAATCAATTTTCAATTTGTTTTAAGGTTAAGTGCATAGTTTAATATAAATCTACTGAAATTATATGTATAATTTATACATTACTTCATATATAATTTTATATGTGTAGTTTTTCAGAAGTCTACTACACAATTCCTATTTCATACATAATTTTATATGTGTAGTTTTTTCAGAAGTCTACTACATAATCCCATCATGTTTTCTGAATAATCCTTTGTTTTCTTGCCTCTAAATTGAAATATCTTCATGTTTAATTGCTATTTGTATATGCTAATTTCTGGACTTCTCCTGTTTTCTCTTATCACAAGTCACACTATTTAAATTTCCATGGCTAGGCTCTATAGTAGGCTTTTATGTTTGTTTGTCCTAGCTCTAGATGTTTTTGTTTCCCTCATAGTAGTCAAGGTTATTTTTGCTTGCTTATTTTTCTATATGAAATATAGAGTAAATTTATGTGATTCTGAATATTCTATCACTCTTTTTTGCCTTGTTTTTGTTTTTTAATTTGCATCAGTTTCAGCTACAGCTAAGCCAGGAGTGCTTAGTATCTTTATAGTGATAAGAAATTCTTTCTTCTTCTCTATTTTCTTTGTTTATCAAAGTTTCACTAATAGATTGTGCATATTTTTGTCAAGTTTATCTGTATAACATTTTCATATTTGCTATTTTATATGTTGTCAATGATTGCATTCTGTCTTCTTCTGATACAAGTGTATGGAGGAGGATATTGGTTTCTGTATGTTACTTTTGCATCTAGATACTTTCTGAACTTGTAAAATACTTGTGGTAGGTACTAAATTATTTTAATTTATTCATATTAACATCTATACATGGACATTTTATTTCTTGTTTCCTCACAATATTTTTCTACATTTTGTTTAACTGTTAGTTGGTATTCCTAGAGCAGTACTATGTAAAAATTATAATAAAAAGTATTCTGTTTATATTCCTGTCATTAATGAGAAAGAATTTTTAATGTTTCCTTAATAAACTTAGTGTTGACTTTGCATTATCATTATTTGTATATTAAATGCTAATTTATGCCTACATTATAGTAGTTTTTCTTAATAAGGAGTAATTTTGATTTCTATATGCCAATCAATACCTTTCTGTGATGCTAAATGTTCATTTTGTTTTTAATATGGTAATTATATTGATAATTTCACAAATGTTAATATTTTCAATTGAAGAGTGTGTTTTAATTCTGTGGTGGTGTTTAGTGCATTTTTGTGTTTTATAAATTAATAATTTTGCCGTGGGTTTTCTACCATTTCTCAAGATTAGATTGATTTGGAATCTTCAGCATTAAAGGTTTTTGTAGCACTGTTATAATAATTCCAAAGGAAGAAAGAATTTTGAATATTTTCTTTCTCTACACCTTAGACAAATGTAAAACCACAAACATAAGAATTATCTGCTCTTTAAAATGTAACCAAGGTCCCTTGGGGTCACCTTTGCCTGGTGCTTTTGTGCTGAGGCATTTCTTAAGAACATGTCTCCTTCTATGCAGAAGGAGAGAATCTAATTGGCTTAGATTTCCTATCTCTTCTGGGACAGATTCTGGGCAAATTTTTCTCACCACGGTCACTGAAAATCAATTAACTATGCAGCAATCATAGTTCTGGAAGCATTGTTGACAGTTATTTGGGTACTTTACATTTCCTTGATTGAGCTTTTGTAGAGTCAGGGATATAAAAAAACTGTAAATTCAAAACATGTGCTCTGGAGTTGCTAAAACAAGCCCAGGAGAGTGTCTTGACTGTAAATGTGCTGCTGCCTTCCAACTGGGGAAACTGGCAGAAGACTTGAGTGACAGGAAAAGACAGAGGAGGGTTTCAAAGAGTGTGGTGAGCCTTTAAGATGCTTTGTAAGTCACAAATATAGTCTCATGCCTGAGAAAGGAGCTTGGCAGAGACCACGCTCCTCACATCTTATACTTCTAAAACTCAGTCTCTCACGCTTGAGATCACACATTTTTGAATCTTCTCTACAAAGCTGTGGTCCATTCTTGTAAATATAGAAAACTCCACCTCTGTTGCCAAGGTGACCTCTGCTTAGCATCTCAGATTATGACTCATAAACATAGTGTTGATCTTTTGTGGTACTCACAATTTTCTGTTCTCTGCAGGCCTGGAATGGATGGTTCATTAGACAACAGAAAGGAAAAACAGAAAGTAGCGAGCAAATAAATCATTTTTAATCACCTTCTATGTCTATGGAAGGGCAGAAAAGCAACTTATATTATGTCATCTAATCTTACCACTTCAGGTTCACAGGGAACGAACAATTTCAGTGAAGCTAAATGGATTTCCTAAAGCTACGTCATTAGTGGATAACTGAGTGACAGTGCAGACTTATGTTCTTTCTATTTTTCTGTAACATGAATGAGAAAATGAAGGGCTACAAACAAAGGGGGAAATCTATTGGTAGCCTAATATATGAGCAATTCCCCTCCCCCCAAAATGAGTTAAGAAGTACCACAGGCAACACAAGCTAATGTCACCAAAATTTTCCATCTTAGCCAATTAGTTTAATTCTTATTTTATCAAGACTCATTTCACATCAGGGTCAAAAATGCCATTTTTATTAGTTTCTATTTTAAACATTTCATGCATATTTAAAAAGAAAGAAAATTATGACTTTGTTTTTGGCAACTTTCTGGTTAGTGAGGTTTTTTTCAAGGTTGACAGTGGGTGAATTTCTAGCACAGGGGCTGCTATTTCCGGCTGCTTATGTGTCAGCCCACCACCCATAAGAAACAGCAGGCCCCTCAAACCTTCCCCTTGAACAGACAGGATTTACAGCCACTTTAAACTAGCATGGGAACAACTCTTAGCAGGACCACACTGAGCAGCACACTGCTTGCTGGACTCAGGGCGACACTTTAGCCTTCCCTTTTGTTCACAGAAATCCCTCAGAAATTTTCTTAAGCCCCAGATTGTATTCCATGAGCATGAGAGTGTGTTTCTAAAAGTCTCTCATGGAAGATGGTTCTGTCCCTTTAAGAAGTTATTGGTAGTGATAGCTTTAAAAGCAAAAACTCAGACTTAGGAAACCGCATACCCATCTATCTTTTGGTATTAATTACATATTAAAAGACCCAGGAAGTCCTGGAATAAGTGTACTTCCTTAGCTGTGTTTAACTGAGCGCTAAAAAGGTCATATTTGAAAAGTGGTTGTTATTATTCATGAAATTCCATCAGTTTTTCATGATACTGTATATTCCACATATAAATTTGTTATTTCCCAGTTGGAGTTGCCAAATTATAGTCATATACCAAATAAAAGCAAAGACTCTTTTGTGTATGCCAGATATATTAATCAGAGTTCTTTAAAGGAATAGAATTGAGGAAGTATATATTATATATATATACACAAATTAAAAAGGACTTTATTAGACTTATTGGCAGGATGTAGTCTTTGTGGCTATCTCCCAATGAAAAATCAGAGAATCTGGTGTTTGTTCAGTCCACGAGGCTGGATTTCTCAACAGTTCCAATTGGTCACTACAGTCCTAGAAGATTCCTTGAGAACTGCTGATCTTCAGTCTATATTGAAATCCTAAGGAGATTAGTCCTAGTATAGGTGAAGGAGTACCTCAATAGTAGAGCAGGTGAACTTGCCAGCAAGAGTTGGGGCAAGGAGGCAAAAAGGAAAATCTTCCTTTTTCCATGTCCTTTTCCATGGGCTGCCACATTAAACTTGGAAATATATGCAAGTATTATATAAACTGTGAAAAAGATGACTTCATTAGTAATAATGAAAATTTTACTTATTTACGTACAAATAAAACATTGGGTTACATCTAATTGAATTGTTAGCTAAAGGGGACAAATGTGAATCCCCAAACAATCCAGGTTGTTACCAAGACTATAGTTTGCTCTCCACAAACTGACAGCAAGGTCCCATTGTTGAAGATAATACTTATACAACTCATTGGACATGTACACGTCATGCTGGTGTCTACATAGAGCCTTCACCCTCATGTTCCAGCATCTTTGTTATATGTAGGAAGGTACTCTGCATGCTATCAAAAGAGAAACTTAAAAACCAAGCCAGCCACAACCATTTGCCTACAATAGTACACTACCTGCAAGATATACCAGGGCTGTGGTGGCACAAAGCTTGTGGAAATAACCTCCAATATCTGATCTGTTTTAAGGCTCACTCTACGAGATGGAACCTGATACCACTTGGATGAACAAAGAACCCGATACTAGATAGCTGAGGGGCCTAGGGCAAAGCTAAATAATGCTGGTCTTTAAAAAAAAGAAAAAGAAAAAGAAAAAGGAGAAAGATAGAAAGAAATAAAGAAAGGAAGGAAGGAAGGAAGGAAGGAAGGAAGGAAGGAAGGAAGGAAGGAAGGAAGGAAACATAGTGATAAAATGACTCTTAATGGTATTTGCTGTACTCATAGATCAGTGTCTTATTGAACCATCATCAGAGAAGCTTCTTCCTGCGGCAGATGGGAACAAATACAGAGACCCGCACAGAGTAAGAGACCTTACACAGAGAGTAAGAGACCTTGGAACATTCAGCCCTAAATGGGATGTCTCCATCAAATCTCTCCCCTCAGAGCTCAGGGAAAAGGATAGGTGGGGTGTGGTGGTATTGTGTCACCAAAATATTGTGTACCTTAATAAACTTACCTGGGGTCAGAGAACAGACAAGCCACTAGTTAGTCAGTGATAGCACACGCCTTTAATCCTAGCATTCCAGAGATAGAAATCCCTCTGGATCTCTGTGAGTTCTAGGCCACATTGGAAACAGCCAAGCATGGTGACACGCCTTTAATCCCAGAAAGCCAGCCTTTAATCCCAGGGAGTGGTGGTAGAAAACAGAAAGATATATAAGGCGTCAGGACCAGAAACTAGAGGCATTTGGCTGGTTAAGATTTTGGCTGGTTAAGCATTCAGGCTTTTGAGCAGCAGTTCAGCTGAGAGTCATTGGGATGAGGACACAGAAGCCTCCAGTCTGAGGAGACAAGACCAGCTGAGGATCTGGCGGAGGTGAGATAGCTGTGGCTTGCTCTGTCTCTCTGATCTACCAGCATGGACCCCAATTACTGGCCTCAGGTTTGATTTTATTAATAAGAACTTTTAAGATTACTGTTACAGTGGGGAAAGAATGTAAGAGCCAGAGGACACAGAAAACAGTTTTATTTTTCTAAATCAACATGAGCAATGCTCATATGAACTCACAGAGACTGAAGCAGCATTCACAGGACCTGCATGGGTCTGTACCAGGTCTTCTGTGCTTATATTATGGCATCCAGGTTAATGTTTTTATGGGATTCCTGAGCATGGGAATGAGTGGGTCTCTGATTCTTATGCCTTCTCTTGGACTCTTTTCCTTCTGTTGGTCTCTTTTGTCTGATTTCAATGTGATAGTTTTTGTTCTGTCTTATTAATGTTTTTTTACATTAAAAAATTGAATGAATATAATCCTAGCCACTAAGGGAAAGGTTAACAACAGAACTGTCATTTATACCTGCTGGGAGAGGGAAAATCAGTTTTTCTTCAATAGAATGACTCTGGGAATATCAACCACTCCAGGGTAGATCTCCTGTTCAGGAGTAGTTGACCAACAAATAATGGACTCCACAGTGTGTGTGTGTGTGTGTGTGTGTGTGTGTGTGTGTGTGTGTGTGTGTGTGTGTGTGTGATCACGCACAAGTGCATGTTTTTATTTGGTTACTGTTTGGTGTATTTCGTATTTTTTTGGGGGGGTGTGATGCTGTAATTTGTATCCTAGTTTTAAGATATTTTATTGTTGTATTGTGTTTTTGGATTTTTTTTTGAGAAAGAACTGAAGTTGGGTGGAAAGGGAGGAGGATATGATCTGGACAAACTTGTGGGAGGGGAAGAATATGATAAAAATAAATTTAAACAAAAATTGTCTTAAATAAAAATTATTAAAAATATTAAAAAGTTAAAGAAGACTCTAAAGATTTAAGTCTTCAAATTTGAATTCTGTCTGAATAGACAATAGACAACATAGCAATGGATTACATAATGTGAGCATAATTAACTCAAAAATAATTTTGTATTTTATATCAACTGAAGAATTTCTATTGTTAGGGAATCACTTATCTCCTGTAGTCTCTGACATATAAAATAGCAGCCTCACTGCTTAACAAAGTGAGGGCAGTATTTTTAAATTACTAGGCAATTGGAATACTCAGCTTCTTCACAACTCAGTCCTGAATTGAGTTGACCATCTAGAAAGTCACTTGTTGAGCATGCACGGCACTCTGGATTTTCTCAAAGTGTCTGTGGAATGTTCAAAATGGGTGGTGCTTCAGTAAGGGTAAACTGGGTGGCAGCATGACTGATAGAAAACATAGATATGTTGGTTAGATCCTGATGACATGCATTTTTTAACTTTATTGATTATTTGTGAATTTCACATTATGGATTTCAGTTCCACTTATCTCTCCATCCCCCTCGAATCTACCCTCTGCTCTTGCTAACCTCTCCTGCAAAACAAAACCAAATTTAAAAAAGAAAAACTAAAACCAAACCAAACAAACAAAAAAAATGAGAGAGAGAGAGAGAGAGAGAGAGAGAGAGAGAGAGAGAGAGAGAGAGAGAGAGAGAGAGAGAGAGAGATCTTGATTTGGAAGCTGTAGGGTGGCCCGTTGAGTCACACAATTTACCCTTTAGTTCATTTGTCTATACTTGGAAGTATTCATTGCCATGAGTCATTGGTCTGGCTCAAGGCCTCTGGCTTCTGCTGCACCACCATCGATAATGGATTCTCACTGGGGCTCCTCTTGGATATCTCCTTATTGTCATGTGTTGTGGAGATAATGCTGTTTTGGATCTATCGCTTCATCCCCTTCACCTGTTTCCACAATTCATAGATGAGGTGGATGTTGGGGTTGGACAACTCTTAGCCCTGATTCTGGCCTTGGGTGGTAGCTAGGTTGGTCAGCCTGCCAGTTTTCCCTCATTGTCACTATTGGGACAAGCTCTCCAGCACTGCTTTGGTTAGGTCACCCAATGAAGCCTGCAGCAAAGATTGGGACCAGTTCTCCTACTCTCAGGTCCTCAGATCTGGGTCACCCACACTCACAATACCGGGGCCAGTTCTACCATTTTGCCCAAGCAAGGTGCATGTCCCTGTCTCCCGACTGCTGTAGGGAACATATGGGGTTGGGGGTGGGGTGCAGCAGGGTCAGGTCTCAAGCTCTCATGTACTCAGGGCTGGCTTACTTGTGCATCCAGCAATAGGGTCAGCTCTAGTGTGCTGCCCAGGTGAGGTACACAGTCTGTGATTAGGGCTGGGGCCATCTTTCCAGAGTGCAAGGGCCAATTCTCCCCTGAGGGGTGGAGCCAGCTCTCCTCTGCAGTATCTGGCAAGAGGCAGGGCCAGGCAATCCAGGGCCAGTGAAGGGCAGGGCTGGCTCAACACCACATGGTTCCGGAGACCCCATGTGCCACTGACATAATCACAGACCCCAGATGCAGTAGCCCAGGGATCCAAATAAGGCCCTTGGCAGCACCTCAGGCCAGACATCACCGTGGCCCTGGTGGTAGCACAGGCTACCCGAATCAGTTTTGCCCTGGCAGCATGGCCTCAGGTGGATGACCAGACTCTGGGCATCTGCAGAACCCTTGCTTGTAACAGGAGCCACAGATATCAACTTAGACCCCGGCTGCTGCAGAGTCCCAGACCAGGACAGGGCCCTCAACAGCAGCCCTGGCCCAGATGACACTAATTGCCCCTAGACACTCTCATGGCCACAGATTGTATCTGAGCCCCTGGGGCATCTGTGTGGTCTTCAGTGGCAACATGGGCCATGGACATTAATACAGACTCTGGCTATGATAGGACCGTGGACCCATATATGGTCCTTGGCAGCAGCCTGTCACCATGGCACCAGGTAGAAACATAGGCTACCAAGACTGGCATGGCCCTAGGAGCAGCATGGGCCTCAGACATCAACATGGCCCCAGCTGGTGGCCTGGACCACAGGCCTCCGCACTGACTCTCAGTGGCAACAGGAGCCACAGACATCAACATAGGCCCCCTTAGCTGCTTCAGGGCCTCAGATGAAGACCTGGCCCTTGGCAATAGCCCAGGCCTAGCCATCACCTTGGACTCAAGTGGCTAGCATGCCACTCACATCAGCCGGTTCCTTACCAACCTCACCTCTTCAGATCCACCTCTCTTTCTAGCCCATGAACTGTTCTCTCTGTTGCTTTCTCCCATTTCCCCATGCTGTACTTGCTCCCCATAACGTTGGCTGACTACCTGGCATCAGGGCTCTTGGTTAGGTCACAGGTGGCGCTTGGTTGAGTCTTGCCTGCCCCAGCAACAAACAAGGCGTGACTTGTCTTTTCTTCTGGAGCTGTTGCCTTTCTTCTCTCATGCACCCAGGCCTGGAAACCTTGGGCAGTGCTTTATATGTGTCAGGGGCAGCTGAGTCATCAGCAGGCCAGGCTGTGGAAGCAGCATGGCAGCTGGATGCTTGATAGCTGTTAGAGCAGCATCAGAACAGTCCAAGGAAGAAGGTTGGTGGAAGAAGCGATGACCAGAGAGGGTGTAGGGTTGAGGTTAAAGAAAGACAGACATCTGTAAGAAGCTAGAGAAGAGAAACTTAAGATATTGCTTATTAGAAGAATATCTAATGGGCTGTCAAATCTGTATTGCCAAGGTCTCATATATGCTAGGCCAAGAGCTGTAACTCTGGTGATAAGAGTTTTAGGAATCTAGACTTTCTAGGCCTACACAAGTGATATAACATTGGCTAGTTAGGACAGTAATCCTCAAACCTAGGCTCACTTGCACTTGGAGTGACAGCTATAACCATAGGTCAGCTCCATAAGAGCTATGATATATAAAGAGCTAAGAGTCCAGATAAGACATCCAAAGTCCATTGCCTACTGCTCTAATTACTTAATGCCATCAAACAACCAAGGATTCAAATGCTGCCAATGACCAGCATAGGAAGAGCATCTTGCCTACTCATGGCCCCTATCCATGTAAGTAAAAGGGCCCAATTAGCTGACTAGCAATGCTTGGGCTTAGTATCTTGTTGGGTTCATTCCTATGACTGGAAGTTGGTGCTGGCATTGGAGTTGACCTCATGTAGATTACAGACTAGGGAAACTATAATTGGTTTCTTTCTGTGATAACATTTCTGTCTGTCCGAAAATAACTGGACAGACTGATTAATTGCTTAGGGACATTTCTGTAAACAATTGATCCATTTAACTGTGTCTTTCTACTTATTCAGTCAGATCATTTATTTTTTCCTTGTTCCCTTTCTTTCTATACACATGATAGAAAGGACTCTCCAAAAAATAGCTTCACAACATGTTCTATGTCACATTGGTCAAGAAAGTTACTGACTCAATTTTAAGGGATGAAGATTTGGACTTCATGTCTTGATCTGAAGCATGAGGATACAGGAGGAAAGGAAATGGTATCCATTAATTTTGAAGTTCATCTACCATATTATAAGTCTAAGAAGCTCTGCCATTCCAAGCCAATAGAAGATAAAGGGATGGTATATATACCCTTTCATTTCTCATTGCAAGGCATTGATGTCTCTTGGTTTTGTAAACTTAAGTGTGCTTTAGTCTCCTTTTAAGAAGAGAAGACCTAAATTGAAGTGGGTTAAGTTACAATTGCTTTGTTTTTTTGTGGCCACTTTTTATTCAGGTAGTTAAATATGTTATGCAGAGTCTCATTAGCTATAGGATATCATACAGTCTGGATCATACACTGTAGAATAATTTCTTAACCCAAAATTGATTTGATTGTGCAAATACATGCAGTACACACAGCATGACGCACTACTTATTGGAGAGTTTTGTAGCTTTTTTGTTTACACAATTAAATAAAAGCAATAATTGGACAGACTGATTCATTGCTTAGGGATATTTCTGCAAACAATTGATCCATTTAAATGTGTCTTTCCACTTTCAACCAGGTTGTTTATTTTTCCTTGCTCCCCCTCTTTCTTTCTATACATATACACATATACATACATGTATTTTATATACTCTATTAATATGTATGCTGTTTTACATATATATATGTACTCATATGTAAATATATATTCCTATGTGTTAATTGATGTATGTGTTAGGGACAAATTTATTTCACTAAGGATTGGTCTAGCACAGCAGTTCTCAATCTGTGAGTTACAACTACTTTGGAGGGTCAAATGACCCTTTCACAAGGGTCACCTAAGGCCACTGGAAGACACATTATGGTTCATAACAGTAGCAAAATTCCATTTATGAAGTAGCAATGAAAATAATTTTATGGTTGGGATCACCACAACATGAGTAATTTTATTAAAGGGTCGCAGCATTAGAAAGGTTGAGAAGCACTGTTCTAGTCATTTTACTGTTTTTCACCCAGGGATTATTGCCTATGAAGTTAGGATAAGGGAGAGGGATCTTTACTTTTGCTAGGGACTCTTACATTTGTACTCAGATATTGTTATTCAAATGAAATTATGTGCAATCCAAGAGATGTGTAAATGAAAAAGACAGTCATTGTATGGTGTAGAGTAGACATTATGATAAAAAATTCATTACAATTTGACAATGAGGAATGGATTCATGACATTCTCAGAAATATTCTCTAACATTGAAGTATACTTTCAGCAAAATATTTCCTGCAGCTAGCTTGTAAGTAGTACCATTTTATTGTTGGGCATTCATGGATGCATATTATATGCATATATATATGTATATATATATATATATACACATATATAAATGTGTATGGTAAAGATGATTTTTTCAACATAAACATTTCCAGGTGGCTACAATGTTTGAACTTTGGTTGCATTTCTCAATTCTTTTTAATTCAAAAGATGTTAGTTCTTTCTTTCTTGGCTTCATGAAACTGCATTCCATCCTTGTGTGCATTTCCTGGGTCTGGGACAATGGTGCAAATGGCTGCCCTTTCTATCCAGTGCTGACAGCTCTCTGTAACTTTACATTTGTCACATTAAAAAAAAGTGCTTATCATCTTAGCAGCAGATTCAGGAAATTCATTTCCTTGGAAAGACTAGCTCTTTTGAAAAATGCCTTTGATATGTGTCTGTTGCACGAAAGTTAGCTTTAGGCTGGCCTCTGTACTCACATAAAAGATGGGAGCAATGCCAATAACTGTAAAGAAGTAGTTGCAGTGGCCAGCTGAGAAGTGAGTATTAAGGGAGTTCAAGGAGGGGGAAGACCCTAGAGTAGAAGGAACTTACTACATTGTTTCCTACATAAATGGTTGCTCAAATGCTTGCTTTAGTCAATTCTACATTGCCCATAAATGCTTTTGTGTATGTGTTCTATTTTAGAATCTCAGAGAAAAGGAAGGATAATGGGAGGAATGGCAGTTGGAACCACAAAAAGGAGTAATGTAATTTGGTGCAAAAATGGATGACAGAGCAGGCCCCGTAGGGGAGGAAATCAGCAGTCTCTGTTCCAGGCTGCTAAAGCAAGGGCAAGGCCTTGCTAATGCGAATCAAAGGAAAGAGTGAGAAGAGCCTAAGGGACTTTCCTCTCCTAGCAAAAGTGACTTCATTTCTATCATCCATTTCCCACCAATGCCAAGAAGAGGATCACACTCATGCCTGTGGAAGACAGCACTAACAGTAGGCTTAGAAACACATTTGACAGTAGGTGGATCAGATTCCTTGCTGTAGCCTAGCACACAGGCTAGTTATTATGACGTTTAGTGAGTTCGCTGACTCCTGCCTCACTTTCTCCTACAGTATATTGGAGCTAATGATTTCTACTTTAAAGACTTCAGTGAAGAGATGACTACAAATGCTTCCTGCCAGAGGCCCCCAAGTATTATGCAGAATAGCTATCACCATTGGTAGTAAAATTATTGCAATTATGAAGAAGAATGATCAGCCATTTGGTGTGATGCTATAGGGGGGCCATTTGCTTTGCAGGAACACCATGATCTGGCAGTTTCACATTTGCATGGAACTTGGCAGCAATAGCTCAGAACAGAAATAGCTGAAACAGTAGACACAGACTTGGTGATATTTCAGAACTACACTCTGAGGTTTGCAGATACAATGTCCTTTGGAATTAGTACACAGACTCTGGATCTGAGGGGAAAGGAACATTAAGACATAAGTAAGATCAGCGTAGAGCAGGTGCCAAAGGAGCTTCCTGGGGCTGCATGGGAATAAGTGAAATCTATGAGATTCAACACTATAAGTTGTTGTGGCTTAGGAAGCTGTTTTGGTCAGATCTTTATGAATCAGACCTGGAGTCATGATCTGAGTATTCTAAGGAGGACCTGATGAGGATGCAGGGAAGACAGATAAGGAGAATAAAGTGTAGAGGCCAAACAAGGGCACTGTATGGGTGGACTCATCTCATGGGTTCTCTGAAGCTTAACTTGTCATGTGAGGTAAGAGGACTGGCCTTGGTTACACAGCATCTGCCACTCATTGGCACTTTCCAGTTCTTGCTATATGACAGAAAGCAGGGACAGAATGGAAAACCCTGCTGGAGGCCAGGGAAAATGGCAGCGACAGGATATGGTCACTCATGCCATGATGTTGAGTTAGTGCCCAACAGGATGGTCAGACTAGTTGTTATACCCAGGTGCTTCTCTAACAGATTGATTAAACCCATTGTTCTGAGCCTCTGCATGACATATTGGTACTATGCAGCCCCAAACCTACTGCCAAATCTTTTAATATCTTCCTTCAGACTGCCATACTGACCTGATTGTTCAATGTCCCGCCACAGAAGAAGGGTTTTTAGGATATGACCTATGGATGGTGTCTTTTAGGTCATTAATAGATAACCCCCTTCCTTGCATATCCTTAATGAAATTGTATTCAAGTCTCTAAACTCTGTTCTCAATAAGATAATTTCCAAAGCACTGTAGGCAATCATAAAGGCAGCACATTTTGGGATTCTCATTGGTTCACTTGTCTTCCTTATCTAGGAAGTCTTGGGTGATTTGTATATTATATATGGCCTGATTTAGTAAAGTGACTTTTAATAGCAAAGGGATTCTTTTTCTTCTAAGCCCAGATGTTCAATGGAAAAATTCAGAAAAGCTATGAATCCCTATAAAGTGACATACCCTGAGAAGGGAGAAGGCACTGTTCGCTAGTTACTATAGTATGGCTTTGTAGCTCTGCTTTCTCCTCTAGGGTCTACAGAGTTTCTTATACCAGTTGTTTTAGTTAGGGTTTTTATTGCTGTGAAGAGACACCATGACCACAGCAACTCTTACAAAGGAGAGCATTTAATTGGGGCTGATTTACAGTTCAAGTGTTCAGTTCATTATCATCATGGTGGGAAGCATGGCTGCACAGACAAACATGGCGCGGAAGAGGTAGCTGAGAGTTCTACACCCAGATCCTCAGGTAGCAGAAAGAGAGAGTGACACTGGGCCTGGCTTGAACTTCTGAAACCTCAGAGTCCCCATGACCCACTTTCTACAACAAGGCCACACTTACTGCAGCAAGGCCACACCTCCAATAATGCCACGCCTATGAGTCTATGGGGGCTATTTTCATTCAAACCACCATACTGTTTTGACAAACTAAATCTACCTTTTATATAAGTAAGTTGATAGCTAATACCATTTCTTCATCCAGTGGAAATACACACCTGTAAGGCAGATATGGAATATCCGAGGCTGTGAGGTATTACTTCTAATGGATATTTATGATAACATGTCTTCTGGTCTTGGGTATATGTATGCATTTGAGGGGCTTGCCATAGATCCAAAGATCCTCTCCCCTCGAAAAAAAATACATGTGTGCCAGTTGCTTGTTTGAGAATTGACTGAAAGAAAGTACTAGAAGGGAAGCCAGAGGAAGCTAATTTGGGAAGAAAAGCATGTGTTACAGAACAGTTATCATCTTGCCAACGGCATTCAGTCCTGGGAGATTCTACATGCAGCATCACTAAGCAAGATACTCTGTGTTCATAGTTTCCAGTGCAGGCTGCTATGTTTGCCTGTCTCCTCAAGGAGAATGTACAAGTTTAAAAATATGAGTGAGGCTGGTTGGTAAATCAGAACAAATGGAGGGTTAAAGAAATGTTTTGTTATTACTTGGCATTCTTGACCTTTGGTTTCAAAATAGCATCTCTGTCAGTCAAACACAGATGTACTGGGAATCAATCTTTATAAAATGTTCAGTAGTTTCCTTCTACTTACAAACTCGTGGTATCCAATTCTGCATTTCTCCTTGGTATTCTTCCCAGTGACTCTTCCTGTGAGGACACAAATATGAAAACCCCTGGGCACCTTTTATGATGTGCTTATGGCTAAGAAGAAATAAAGAAAAGCACATCTCCAAATTTTATTTCTTCATTTTGATAGTGAAATAAAAAACAACATTTTGAAAATACAGGTAGATTTTTTTTAATCAAGGAAAGAAAACACAGAGACAATCTAAGCAGGAGTAACAATGGCAAAGACTAAGGCAATTGGAGGAACTGTAATGTTGTTATTATGCATTATACTTTACGCTTATGGGGATGACCTAGTGGAATAAAATGATTGCTAGATTGGTGTATAAGCCTTGCTTTTGCTTCTGTGACCTTGTCACTTAGCATAGTGACCTTGTTCACAGACCTCTGGCCTCAATATTACTATGTAATCAAGGAAAATGGGGATTAGATTACACTTGCGGATGCTCAAATTTAGAAAATTATTTTGCTTTTCTTTTTACTTAGATTTTTTTCAGAGTAGAAACACCATTGTGTTTTTGAAGTTTTATACCTTCATTTCCCTATTACAAAAGCAATTTCACAAACTCAGAAACTATCTAGAAAATAAAGAGGGAAGAAAAATCATCCTTTGCATCTTTACTCTGTTTTAATGTACCTCTTTCATTCTTTCTTGTTCACAATACTTTCATGTAGTCAAAATTATAGTGCTTATGTTTTTATATTCTTATACAAATGTGAGGAAGGGAATGGGAAGAATGTGATAGCATTTTTCAAATTCTGGAAAGGCTATCACATGGAACAGATGACAGTTTGTCCTGTGATGATGAAGGTACCCGTAAAAAGAAGCAGAATCATGTCTGTCCTAGGAAAGACTTTCTTTTTTCTGTGTTGCATTCAAAAGGAATGCAGAACGGAGGACAGAGTGGCTTTACAAGAAGACACCTCTCCAGTGTTGAAAACACACAGTTCTGATGTTCTGTCAGGGAAGGTCACTTTCTGACATCCCATTATCACTCATCTTTATCAAGTCTTCAGTGTTAGAATTCCTTTGAAAACTCTCATCGCTATTTAGTCATTTCTGCATCTCTGGGTTGATGTCTTGATGACTCTTCTAACTAGAACGGAAATGTACAGTCTAAGATGTGTCTATAGCTGTCTCCAAGGCAAAGGAAAAATAAAAAAATCTAATGATTCCATTTTCTTAATTTCTATTACCAGGTAGCCTTAAACTTGACTATCCCCAATGCATTTTTTCATAGTAAGTACATACTGGTTTGTCTAAATGCCACTCCATATTCTGTTTTTGAAAACTTCATATCAGACCCCTGCTATCAGTCCTGCTTGATTAATCACTGGGAATTGGGTTTTGTCTGTTGGGTAACACAGTTTCCAGCAGGGCAAGCTGCACAATGTCAAATCAGTTGAACAATGCTCATAAAGGCAGTTTTAAATTACTCTTAAGAAATGGGTGAAAACAAAACTCTCATTCTTACAACAGTCCCCTACTCTCTTTTTCCTTCTTTTTCACTTCAGTGTAGTTTTTTCATTTTAGTGTGCCCAGGAGTTAAATTGATCGCCTCATGGAAGCCAACTGTGTTCTGCTTGAGGACCCAACTAGAAACAAACATTTGGGTAGTCAGCCTCCTTGTAAGATGAGAGAGCACCAGCAAGAGGAATTAAATTCTCCACATATCACTGCAAAAGGCGGTTAGCTAAAACATTTTTCTACCAAATTGCTTTGTAAAGGTTTTATTGAGATTTACAACTGAGAGTCTTTAGGTAGCAGCTAGAGAAAGGCAAGAATCCAGGCGTGATCTGGAATAGGCATCTTTAGTTAGGAGAATGATTTCTGACACGTTAGCTTCTCGCTGTTTTAATGATTATGTACTTTAAACTTTATAATTATCTGTATTTTATTTCATACAATCAGTTTTAAAATTCAAAACAATTGTGTATTTGGTGCTTTGCCTGCATGCATGTTTCTGCACCATGTGCAGTGTTTGAAGAACACTTAGTGGTCAGAAGAAGTCATTATATCCCATGTAATTGGAGTTACAAATGGTGTGAGTTGCCATGTGGGTACTAGGAATTGATCCTCGGTCTTCTGCAAATGCAACAAATACTTTATGCTGCTGAGCCATCTCTCTTGCTCCATTTTATGAATCTTAAGGCAAGAACTCTAACAACAGGGAATGCAGAAATAAAACCTATTCAAAGTGTGCCAGACTCCTTTGACTGTTATAGAAAACATGACACAAACAACTTTAGGGAGAAATTATCTCTTTTAGCTCATGGACTTGTCCATCCCGGTGGAGAGCCTGGGTGACCTGAGGCAGGGAGAATAACAATGCCTGCATTCATAGGTCCTTTCTCTACCTTCTTTGCCCTTTCATCCAATTTGTGCCTGAAGGCTGTGGGATGGGACTCTCTGCATCACCAAAGGCCTTCTTCTCTTTGCTAGTCTTTTCTGGAAATACCTTCATAGAAACAACCAGAGGCATGTTGCTAATCTCCTATGCCCCTCACTCCTCAGTATAACCAAAATGACAAGTTTAGCCATCACACAAAAGAAGCTGAAAGAAGTAGACTTTATACAGGTCGGAAAATGAGTAACAGCTGTGAGACTTGGTTCCCGAACTTATTCTGCCACCTCCCCTTTCTGTTTCCTATATGCTAGGTATACAATGTTGCACATATATTCTGTGGGCCTATTTTAAAATAAATCATCCTAAATTGTGAGGTTAATCACTGTGATATAATTAATATGCTCCTTTTATCTTCAAAGGATGTTGAATATCCAAATATAAATAGAAATGATGATAAAGTTGGTCTAGTGACATCAAATGGCTCATTATTGCCTCTAGATAGATAGAATCAACATGATCTTGTGGGAAAAGCATGAGACTGAAAACTAAAAATGGGGTCAAGCATTAGCTATATGCATCTCTGTTAGATGAGATAACTGGCCATTTCTATATCTCTCTTGAAAGTTCTCTAATTACATCCTACTTTAGAAAAAAAGTATTAAGGTGCTATCATTTTCATTTATGACTTTTTATTCAATGATAAAAATCTACTTATCTGGAAATATAAGCCTCAGATCACACCTTCCTGAAATCCTTTATTCCAAAGTAACATGTTATTTGCTGACAACTAAAAATATAACTCCGACTAACCAATACTAGCAATCTAATAGTAACTAATAATAGCTTGGATACTAATAGTTATTCCCTGGCTACAGAATAAACACTCATTTGTAAAGAGGAATTTTCTAATATTCCATAAAATAAGAAAATATGGAGAATATCTATGATGGGTACAGCTACTGAATAGGTGGAAATACTGAATCTCAGTTACAGTGTCTACAAGCATCTCTAGGTGGGTGATAGTTGAAGATGAAATATTTTTATTTATTTTTTATTTTATTTATTTTTTTAAATTTTTTATTTTATTTTATTTTACAATACTATTCAGTTCTACACAACAGCCACAGATTCCCTTGTTCTCCCCCTTCCTGCCCCCCTCCCCTTGCCCCAGCCCACCCCCCATTCCCACCTCCTCCAGGGCAAAGCCTCCCCTGAGGACTGAGATCAATCTGGTAGACTCAGTCCAGGCAGGTCCAGTCCCCTCCTCCCAGATTGAGCCAAGCGTCCCTGCATAAGTCCCAGGTTTCAAACAGCTATCTCATGCGGCGAGCCCAGGACCTGGTACCACTGCCTAGATGCCTCCCAAACAGATCAAGCCAATCAACTGTCTCACCTATTCAGAGGGCCTGATCCAGTTGGGGGCCCCTCAGCCTTTGGTTCATAGTTCATGTGTTTCCATTCGTTTGGCTATTTGTCCCTGTGCTTTATCCAACCTTGGTTTCAACAATTCTCACTTATATAAACCCTCCTCTTTCTCGCTAATTAGACTCCCAGCGCTCAACCCGGGGCCTAGCCGTGGATGTCTGCATCCAGATCCCTCAGTCCTTGGATGGGGTTTCTGTCACAACTATTTGGGTGTTTGGCCATCCCATCACCAGAGTAGGTCAGTCCTGGCTGTCTCTCGGCCATTGCCAGCAGTCTTTTGTGGGGGTATCTTTGTGGATTTCTGTGAGCCTCTTTAGCACTTTGTTTTGAAAATGAAATCTTAATGTCTAACTTTACTAAGCCTGTTACTTCTAAGGATAAATAGGGATGAAAACCATATAAAAAACACTCTCTTGGTTCCTGGACCCTAGACGCTGGAGGTAGACCAAACAGAGTTCTCCAGAGAACACTTCTGGACTGTGCAACATCTTTACCCTGCAACCTACCAATCTCTTCATTTGTAAGTTATGCTACTAAATAAACCTCTCTTTTAACTAAAAACAAACAAACAAACAAACAAAAAAACCAAACCAAACCAAACCAAAACAAAAAAATCCTCCTGGCACCCAGGCAGGGGGATCGGGATCTGTCCCTGGTCTATGGGCAGGCGTCTGGGAATCCGGTGCCTGTGGTGTGACACCTTGCACAGGCTTGGTGCAGTAGGAAGGGGCTTGGACCTGCCTAGGCTCGGTGCGCTGGGCTCTGCTGACTCTCCATGGGAGACCTCGATTTGGGGGATGTGGGGATGCAGGGTGGCTTGGGAAAGAGGGCTGGGGGGTGGGAGGAGGGAGGAGGGGGTATCTGTGAATAGTATGTGGAGTGGGTAGAAAATTTCTTAATAAAGAAAAATGAAAAAAAGTCTTCCCTTAAAAGTAAGCAAACAAACTCTACATCTGCATGACTTAGCTTCTTTCCATTTGGAAGGCCAGGGTGGTTCAGACTTTCTGAGGTGACACATATCTTTGGACTTGATAGTTGATAAATACACCATTCATATTTTGTTGTACTAGCCTCCCCATCCCAGTTTAAAGAAAGGAAGGTTTTATTCTGAGATAAATATAAATCTATGTATAGACATAAGGAATTTACAGATATCTCCTATACAAACTATCCAGACTTAACTGTGGATTCCTTTTATTTTCCTTAGAAACTTCACAAAAACCTTGTCCATATCACTAAGACATATATTTTGATTTCCATAGACATTGCACTATACCTGTATAGAAATTACCAAGTAGCATCTACCAATTGTTATTTCTCTCTGTTTATTTGCATCATTTATTTCTTTTATCCTTGATGTATAGATATGTAATTATCTTGTTAGATTATCTGAATATTTAAAATGTTGAGTGTCTGCAAATAGTGTAATTAATTTTGTTGTTCACTAATAAGACATTGAAATGCAACTGAATTTTGTATGGCTATCTCGTTATCTTGTATCTTACAATCTCACTGAACTCATCAGTTTTATGAGTATGAGGGTATGGATTTCTTGGAGCTTTATAAATAGATGATTCTATCATCTGCAGTTATAGACCACTTTGCTTCTGATTGCATGTTATTAATTTTTGTCTGTTTAATTCTGTGTGTTGTGCTCTTTAGAGAGAGTTTCCAGTGCCGTATTGAAGCATTAAGAGAGAGTATTTTTGCCTTTTTCACTTTCTTAGGGAAAAATGATCTTATTAATTATAAGGTTAACTATAGGATATATTGCACGTACATTTTGTCACTTTAAGCTCTCCTTGGAGGGCTGAACGTATTTTCAGGAATAAGTGCTAACTTTGGTTAAGTGAATGTCTTCGCGGGTGTGATCATGTCATTTCCCCCCCTCGGACTGTTCATACAGTGGATTATATCCATCTAGTTTTGAATTTTGAACCAGCCTTTGAACCAATATATATTGGTCATAATACAGGATTTTTTTTACATAGTATTTAATTTTGTTATCGAGTGGTAGTGGGCAATTGTTTTCTCTTTGTGTTGCCTTTACTTTTCTGTTTTCCTATCAGGGTCACACTCACTTCATAAAGTAAATTAAGGAGTGCTACTTCCCCTTTTGTTTTTAGAAGGAGATTGTATGGTTTTGGAACTAGGGTTTGTAACCCTCATTACTCAGGGGTTGGAGTTGGAGTTTCACTTCCTTTATTGATTTCCACTGACAACACAGTGAGGTTCTAGCTTCATTTGTTATCAATAAGAAAGACAATATGGAAATTTCTTCTGACACTATATTCTTGCATAGATATAATTTTCATAGCTCCTTGTTCAAGGTGTGTGGAAAGGATAGGCACCCTTACTAACAAGCAATTCTCATTATTATTCTGATGTTTAAATGAAATAATTTTTGACTTTTTCTGAATGCTAAAAAGACATTTTAAGTTGAAATTTATTGATCTGAACTTCTAATGATATGGGAAATCTCTATTGTAGCTTGATTTTTCCGCCTTGCCCACAGTCAGGACAAACCTCTGTCACCCGCCAGTCCCACAGCCGCTCAGACCCAACCAAGTAAACACAGACACTTATATTGCTTTCAAACCGTATGGCCGTGGCAGGCTTCCTGCTAACTGTCCTTATCTTGCTAACTGTGCTTTTATCTTAAATTGATCCATTTCCATACATCTATACCTTGCCATGTGGCTGGTGGCTTACTAGCGTCTTCACATGCTGCTGGTCATGGCAGCGGCTGCAGCCTCTCTGGTCATTGCGGCGGCTGCAGCCTCTCTGGTCATTGCGGTGGCTGCAGCCTCTCTGGTCATGGCGGCGGCTGCAGCGTCTCCACTGCCTTTCTGTCCTTTTATATCTCCTCTCTGTTAGTCCCACCTATCTTTCCTGCCTAGCCACGGCCGATCAGGTTTTATTTATTAACCAATCAGAGCAACTTGACATACAGACCATCCCCCAGCACAGCCAAGTGCAGACCATCTCAAACACCTGCACTCAGGCCCATGGTCCTAATCATCCTCTATACGGACCTGCTGGGTAACGCCACAAAGAACCTGAGAATGGGCTCCCACAGGACATACAGAACATCCCACAGCACTTCCCCTTTCTTTTTTTTTTTTTAAAAGGAAGGTTTTAACTTTTACACATCTCCAAAGTCAGCTTGGTATATTTGGGAATTTGGGCGTAGCTTCTCTTAACTACTTCCTGCTGGAGGGGGGCGCTGTATCTTATGGGGATGCAAAGAAAATTTTAGGATCATGGAGTAGTCCGTGAGACCGTATCGTCTGAGCCAGTTGCCCCGAAACGACTCTGGATGCTGGATCATCTGGGCCATGGTGTCATCGGAGACCTTTCAGGTGGTCTTGGCTGATCAAACCTCATGTATCTCAATCTGGAAAAAATCCATAGCCTCTGGCTTTCTGTAGAGACAAAAGCAGAGTCTCCTTTCCAAAGTAACACATCCTTATATCCAAATTTTAAAGTCAAGATATCTTTAATATATACATATTGGTTTAACTCAACATCTTTTACAATCAAATGTTTTTCTGCAGTTAAAAATCCCAAAGACAATATAATCCAAACTCTCTGTGTGATATACATCTTTACATGGCTTTTTTAAACTTTCTATTTCTTTATATAACTGTCTATGTTCCTTTTCCTCTCTCTTCCAAGCCCCAGGAACCCGCCAGTAACTCAAACCGGCGGCTGCCGCTCATTTGAGAGAGAGAATTAGGAACTGTGGGGCGTTTACCGATGTCACCATTCCTGGAGAACTTACCGACGTCACCGCTCCGTGTGTTGAGTTCTGAATCCTCTTTACCACCATGCGAGGATTCTTCTCAGATCACACTTTATTGGAGCGCCTCTTGGTTAAGGGACTTTGTCTTTAGTATTTATTTATTTTTTTTTTCATAACACCGGCCTTTATCCCTGTTCATTTGTCCTTTTTCTTTAGTCCCTTTTTTTTTTCTTCCCTTTTTTTCTTTAGCCCTTTTTTTCTTTAGCCCCAAGTTCGGGCGCCAAATGTAGCTTGATTTTTTCGCCTCGCCCTCAGTCAGGACAAACCTCTGTCACCCGCCAGTCCCACAGCCGCTCAGACCCAACCAAGTAAACACAGACACTTATATTGCTTTCAAACCGCATGGCCGTGGCAGGCTTCCTGCTAACTGTCCTTATCTTGCTAACTGTGCTTTTATCTTAAATTGATCCATTTCCATACATCTATACCTTGCCATGTGGCTGGTGGCTTACTAGCGTCTTCACATGCTGCTGGTCATGGCAGCGGCTGCAGCCTCTCTGGTCATTGCGGCGGCTGCAGCCTCTCTGGTCATTGCGGTGGCTGCAGCCTCTCTGGTCATGGTGGCGGCTGCAGCCTCTCTGGTCATTGCGGCGGCTGCAGCGTCTCCACTGCCTTTCTGTCCTTTTATATCTCCTCTCTGTTAGTCCCACCTATCTTTCCTGCCTAGCCACGGCCGATCAGGTTTTATTTATTAACCAATCAGAGCAACTTGACATACAGACCATCCCCCAGCACAGCCAAGTGCAGACCATCTCAAACACCTGCACTCAGGCCCATGGTCCTAATCATCCTCTATACGGACCTGCTGGGTAACGCCACAAAGAACCTGAGAATGGGCTCCCACAGGACATACAGAACATCCCACAGCACTCTATTATATTAATGTTCTGAGTATCTTAACGTGTCTGAGAAGTAACTCAGCTTTTATTAGTACTTAAATGTTTTTATGCCCCAAATTAAATAAAAATTAATTACTCTAAGAGAATTTAAACAGCTGAAAAAACTTCTTTTGCAATCCAACCACTAACAATGATTACCTGAGCATGAGATACCCTTCTCATCTCATTCTCACTAGGAGCAGACTAGGTTTTTATTTGTCCATCATCAGAAACTGTGTTTTGTCTTTCTTAGGCAAATTGAGCAAGAAAATCTTTTCCTGATGCCCATCATTTCATATTCCCTGTATCACGGTTTTCATATGTTTGTCTCCCATCACACCATAACTCATTTGACTAATTCAATATCTAGTTTGCAGCATATTGTTCCATATAAGTTAGGGTTCAAGTCCTGAACCATATGCATGGGCTTAGCTGTATAAGGTTTATCAACACTGTGATCAAATGTCTATTGACATTGACAAAAGCAATTAAAGGAAGAAAGACTCATTTTGCCCCACAGCTGGACATCTTAGTCCATAGTTACTTCAGCAAACCGTCATGGAAGTATGGGTAAGAAAAAGATCCAACATCCCAATGACTATTTCCTTCAAGCAGGCTCTGCCTTCTAAAGATTACATAGCCTCACAAAATAAAGCCACCAGCTGGCGTCCAAGGGTGATGTACTCTATAGATTTTTTTCTAAAATAATGAATCATTATTATCCTGTTATTTTTGCCCAGGACAGTGAAGAGATTTTTTTCTCTTCTTTCTGGGTGAAGGCTCCTCCTTCTCCCCTGTCTCTTTCTACTTCTCCTCACCGTCTTCTCCCTCTTAGAAGTGGTTCACAACCTCTTTTGGGGGATCTCGAATGAGCCTTTCACATGAGTTGCTTACGACCATCAGAAAACACAGATATTTACATTATGATTCATAACAGTAGCACAATTAGAGTTATGAAGCAACAATGAAAATAATTTCATGGTTGGGGGTCACCACAACATGAGGAGCTGTATTAAAGGGTTGCAGTATTAAGAAGATTGAGAAACACTGCTCTAAGTATTGGTGAAAATCTATGCTCCATATTATGGTGGGCAGCCTTTAAGGATGATTCTTGCCTTCTGGACACCTCCTCTGTGTTGTCTTCTCCCTTACAGTGTGTGCTGTATCTAATTTCTAACTCCAGCAAACAGAATATGACTCAAATTATGGAGATCACTTTGTGGACCAAACTACAATGGTACATATGTCCATTCAACTCATTCTTCTTATGCTGCAACCTGCTTATGCTGGAGGAGACCAACTTCCAGGCTTGGAGCTGCCTTAGAGAGGGGTTTCTCAGGTGGCAAGGACAGAGGAAGAACTTTTCCAAAATCCAGATTGTATCATGACAATCTGTGAGTAAACGAATCTTATTAACATCCATGTACATGATCTCTGTTAAGCCTTGATATGACAGTAGCCCCTGACAACCTCATGGCTATAGCCAGTGAGAAACACAGAATCTGAAGACCCACTAAGTCACACTCACAGAATGCTAGATGCCTCAAACCACTAAATTTTGAGCTAACTTTCTCTGTGCCTCTATATAACAAACAACGTTTAAGCTCACAAAATACCCTCATTCAGAAAGCCCTTCCCTGTCGTTTCCTGTTTGAGCATTTAGTTCGTATAGAGATATAAGCACAAAAACATGTGCCTCCTATGATCTATCTGATGCCCTACGTGATGTCTATCGGGCCAAATGTGATTTATACTAAACCCCAAATCTGAGGCTGAACAGCAATGTGGTGGTGATGAGGAGCAGAGAGTGAGAAGGAAAAGAATTAGGACTGACATTTTATGTCTTTTAAAAAAACTGACCTTTTGGAAATATCACTGTGTACATTTAAAATATTAATACAGGCTCTTGCTGTTAGTAGGCAGAGGGGGTTGTTGTCACAAGTGACCTTTTATTGAAGTAAAAGAAAATTGACAGTTTTATTAGCAAGAATATCAGAGGAGAAAATGCAAAGGAGGAAGAAAAGCTGCTGCAGTAGTAATTAGTTACACAAGCTGAATATTTTTAGGCAGCTGGGGTTTTAGATGAGGGGAGTTGAGAAAGGTCTTTGATCTTTCACTCAAGCCAGTGTAAATTATGCCTAAAAATGGGGAAGGAGTAGTGTGAGATATTCTTTTTGCAGGTGTTATATAAAAGCTTTTATGTTTCCACTTTTTATTTCATTTGTGTTAACCAAGACTTTTTCTAAAAAAAAAAAAAAAAGAAATAAAATAAATAAAGTCATAAAGAAAACTCTCACCCACACCTTGGGTGGAAGCCCCCTGTTCATTTAGAGGCCACAGGAGCACCCAGATCCCCAGGTTAACCTCCTGCTCTTGGACTACTAATATTACCCCAGAACCCACCTAGCCTTATCACAGCAGCCGGTCCTCTCCTCTTCACCCTATCCCAGCAAACACCTCCAGTGGAAGTCCCTGTTCTATCAAAGGCCATGCCAGCACTCAGATCCCCAGAGGACTGCCAACTAGACCAACCTACTCCAGTAAGCCATGAACATTCCAACATTTAAAGAAAAAACATTCCATTTAAAGAAAAAAACTTTAAAACCACCTTTATAAAGATGATAGAGTCCCTTAAAAGGAAATGAACAAATCCCTTGCAGAAATCCAGGAAAACACAAACAAGATCTCCCATGCTCATGGACCAAAGAGATTAATATTGTAAAACTGGCCATCTTACCCAAACTAATCTACATATTAAATGCAATACTCATCAAAATTCCAACACAATTCTTTTTAGACCTTGAAAGAAAAAAACATAACTTCATATAGAAAACAAACAAACAAAAAAAAACAAAAAAAACCCCGAAACAAACAAACAAACAAACAAACAAAAAAAAACAAAACCCACCGGCTGGTGGTAGCGCATGCCTTTAATCCCAGCACTCTCAGGAGTCAGAGACAGGAGGATCGCTGTGAGTTCAAGGCCAGCCTGGGCTAAAGAGTGAGTTCCAGGAAAGGTGCAAAGCTACACAGAGAAACCCTGTCTTAAAAAACCAAAAAAAAAAAAAAAAAAAAAAAGAAAGAAAGAAAGAAAAGAAAACAACAAACCCAGGATAGATGAAACAATCTTGTGCAATATAAAAACTTCTGGAGGTATAACTGTCCCCTATTTCAGGTACTACAGAGTTGTACTCAGAGCTATAGTAATAAAAATTGCATAGCACTGGCATAAAAGGAGAAAGTTTGATCAATGGAATCAAGTCAAATATCCATGCATATATCCACACATCTGTGGACACTTGCTTTTTGACAAAGAAGCCAGAAATATACAATGGAAAAAAGAAAGGATTTTTTAAAAACAAATAATGCTCATTTAACTGGGTGTTGGCATGTAGAAGAAAGAATGCAATTAAAAAATGGGATCTCATGAAACTGAAAATCTGTAAGGCAAAGGACACAGTCAACAGGAAAAAGAGCAGCCTACAGAATGGGAAAAGATTTTCAACCAACTCCACATCTTATAGAGAGCTAGTATCCAAAATATGTAAAGAACTCAAGAAACTAGATATCAACAAACCAAATAATTCAATTAAAAATGGAGTCCAATATAAACAGAGAATTCTCAAGAGAGGAATCGCAAATGGCTAAGAAAAACCCCAAACAATGTTGAACATCCTTAGGCATCAGAGAAATGCAAATCAAAATGAATTTGAGATTCCATCTTATACCTGTCAGAATTGCTAAGATAAAAAGCACAAGTGACAATTCATGCTGGCAAGGATATGGAGCAAGGAGAACACTCCTCCATTGCTGGTGGGAGTGCAAACTTGTACAGCCATTATGGAAATCAATATGGAGATTCCTCAGAAAATTGGTAATCAATCTACCTCAAGACCCAAATATACCATTCCTGGGCATGTACCCAAACGATGCTCCACCATACCACAAGGACACTTGCTCAACTATGTTCAGAGCAGCTTTATTCATAATAGCTAGAAACTGGAAACAACCTAGATGTTCCTCAACCAAAGAATGGATAAAGAAAATGTGGTACATCTACACCATGGAGAATTATCCAGCTGTTAAAAACAAGGACATCAGGGAATTTGAAGGCAAATGGATGGAACTAGAAAAGAAATCATCCAGATTGAGACCCCCAAAGACAAACATGATATGTACTCACTTATAACATGGCTATTAGCTGTAAAGGATAATCATCCTACAATCCACAGTCACAGACAGGCTAAGTAACAAGGAGGGTTCTGGGGGTGGGGTGATGCCTGTATCTCCCGGAGAAGGAGAAATAGAATAGATTTCATGGGTACATTCAGGATAGGTGGGGATGGTAACAGGATGGATTAAGTGAGGGTGGGGTGGAGTGAAGGGAGAGAGTACTGGGATAGATGGTTGGGATTTGAGGACATTTCAGGGTGAGGTAGAAACCTAGTGCAATTGAAACTCCCAGGAATCCATCAGGGTGAGTCTACAGAAGACTCCCAGTAAAGGGGCATGGAGCCTGAAGTGACCGTCTTCTATAACCAAGAGCGGCTGAGACATCAATCCCAGCCACAAAACCTTCAACCTATGATTTGCCTGCCTGCAAGATGTGCTAGGGTAAAGGTGGCACAGAACTTGTGGAACTGAACCAATGACTGGCCCAACTTGAGACCCACACCATGATAGGGAGTCCTTGCCTGACACTGCCTATGAGGCCCAGAACCAGAGTCTGGATAGCCCAGAGACCAAGAATAGAACCAAACACAGTCGGGTGGGGGGGAAGTAAATAAAATTATTCTTAATGATAGTCTGCTATACTCATAGACTGGAGCCTAGCATAATCATCACCAGAGAGGCTTCATTCAGCAAATGATGGAAGCAAATACCGATGCCCACAGTCAAACTAGGTGGAGCTCCAGGAACACTGTAGAAGAGGCCGTGGAAGGATTATAAGAGCCAAAGGGGTCAAGTCACCACAAGAAAATGGCCCACAGAATCAACTAACCAGGGCTCATAGGGGCTCACCAAGATTCAACTGATAAGGGAGTCTATATGGGTCTGACCTATGTCCTCTTCATATATGTTATGATTGTGTAGCTTGGTGTTCCTGTGGGACTCCTAAGAGTGGGAGTAGGGGATGTTTTTTTACTCTTTTGACTGCTTTTGGGACTCTTTTTCTCCTACTGGGTTGCCTTGTCTAGCCTTAATATGAGAGTATGTGCCTAGCTTTATTATAAATTGACATGACATATTGTATTGATATACTTGGCAGACCTGCTCTTCTCCAAATGGAAAGGAGAAGGTGTGGTTCTGGGGGAGAGGGTGTGTGTGGGGGTGTGTGTGTATGTGTGTGTGTGTCAGGGGAGCTGGGAGGAGAAGGAGAGGAAAGTTCAATTGGGAATATACAAGAGAAGAACGAATTTTGAAAAAATAATGTAAAATAATATGCATGATTAAAAATAGCCTATTCAAATTCAAACAAAAGTCTCAAATTTTCTATCAACATTTATATACTTACTCAACAAATATTTCTAAGTCTTCATAAAGTACTTACTCTTTTTCTTGCCTCAGAAATATCTGTGATCAACACAAAAAATGGTAATTTCCCTTGGGGAGTTAGGGAAAGATAACAAAATAATCTTTGCCCATCACAAAATCTGTAATATGCTGGAAAATTGAGATTTAGTTAGAAAGACTCAAGGCACATTCTGTTACTTCACTCAGTAATTTATGAAAACTCTGTGAAATTAATGCTTACTCTCTTTGGGATGAAATGATGATCTAATCCCCAAATGTCAAAAGCTCTGCTTCATAAAGCAGATCTCCATCTGCACAGACTAATCAGGATTATCTCTGTTTAATGGAAGCTTTCACTTTACCAGCCGGTCGTGGGAAAGGATTCTAGCCACAGATAGCTTTTCTTTATTTTTTTTCTCCTCTTGAGTATTCCTCCCTCCTCATTTACACCCCTTTTTGATGGTCAGTTTCTTACTCTTTTAGAGCTGGATAGAGAGGTAGGAAAGGCTTTCCTTGTAGGTACTGTCATATGTTAGTTTTGCCATGCACTGGGCTTGTCAAATCCTTGCAATCTATTGCTTTATTCCTAGAGTCATATGATCTTAATGAAACTATGGAGAGAAAGAACTGGGCATGGATCATCTGTGTGCCATCTTTTCTAGCTGATGATGATATAAATAATTAAAAATAATAAGGCAAACAGTGTTAAGTATAGGTTATTATTAGGGTAATTGACAAATTCTTTTAAGGGGTAACTCTGCTCCCACAAAAGAGATTTTATTAAAAAAAAAATAAGGAAGCTGGGCAGTGGTGGCACACACCTTTAATTCCAACACTCAGGGAGTCAGAGGCAAGTGGATCTCTGTGAGTTTGAGGCCAGCCTGGTTTACGAGTTCCAGGACAGCCAGAGATATGCAGAGAAACCTTGTCTTGAAAAAACTAAAAAAGAAAGAAAGAAAGAAAGAAAAAAGAAAGAAAGAAAAAAGAAAGAAAGAAAGAAAGAAAGAAAGAAAGAAAGAAAGAGAGAAAAAAGGAAATAAGGAGAGATAGTGGCATTGATGTGGACTTGAGATTATTCTTCAAATATAATTTAAGTAATGTGAAGGAGGGGATTCTAATTTGTGTTTCTCTAGCATAGTCCATCACTCTTTGCCCAGCACTGTGTAAGGGTAAATGTTTAGTTGGTAGTTTATTGATGGAATGGTTGATGAGCTGAAAAGCAGCGAAGTGCCTTGTTAATTGCCTTAGCTGTGGAGATATTTGCCCATTGAAATATGCCATTCGCATATCAGCTTGGTGCGTTCAGTTCAGGTTTATTATTATTTTTGCTTTTATTTATCATCATATACTGAGTAGACAGACTTCTTTGTGCTCAGATTTTACCACATAGTATATTCAAGCCTTCTTTTTCTTGAAAAATCAATTTTTGAAGAATGTGGTGTGCATTTTAAAGATGGTTAACTTTGAAGAGAACCTCAGTCTAAAGTTTGAACCTGTCTTGCCTTGCTCTGTAATTCTTCTTTTACTGATATATTTATGGATGTGCAAAGGAGACTTGGACATTTACAGAAAACTTTATGAATATTTGAGGGAATGCCCATCATGTGGAGTTAACAGACTAAGTGCATTTACAGCAGGAAAAATAGCTATCATAGAACTCGGAGTTGAGTGGGCACTGTAAGTATAAGCCACATGTAATCCACTTACTGGAAAATAAATACATGTTCTTCTGAAGGACCCTGAAGCAGCCAAGGGCTGTCCTTACAGGTAATTCTTACATTAATCTCAGTGTGAACTTACTCTAGGTCTAAAGAATTGTTGCCTTCAAATAAGCTGCCAAATAGAATCCAGGGACAATAGTAGTTGTTTATATAATTTAAGGACCAAGAGTGCATTATTAAACCAGTTGGCTTGACACTTAATTTCAAGAATTTTAAAGCAAAAGGCACAAATAAAAACAGTATTTCTCCAAGCAATGATGAAGAGTGAATTGTACAATGTAATAAATGCCTAGTAAATGCGTTGGTTTGTGCTTTGTTCTTTCCTTCAGCTCAGGTTGATTGGCCATATATTATATGGTAATTACTGAGCTAGATACAAAGCATACAAGAAAACTATGGCTTACTTTTCATCCTAAAAGGCAAAAAGTGTTTTCTTTTATTTAGTGTAGAATATCTAATATTTGGGTCACACTCCTTGTTTATGTGACTTTTTGAATGCAATAACTAAAGTATTTAAAGTTATGCAAGTAGATCACATTTTGTCCTCATTTATCAACACTGTTGCACATACAGAAGTAAGGTTCCCTGATAACACTGTTCATTGGCAGCTTTAAGTATACTGCTAGGAGTCCAATGGATGTCACACATAAAATAGTATATATTCTAGTACAGATATATATTCTCAAAGTGTCAGGTGTCATATTGCTTATTAAAAATAATTTACAAGTTACTTTTTTTTAGACAAATGTGTAGTTGGTTTCCTTTTGGAGATAATATGAAATTCTTATTCAACATCTAGGACCCTCAACTAGGTCAAGGATCACAAATATTTGCCATGTGAAGCATCAACTGTAACAGCAAATTTCAGAAAACTAAAGAAGATAGGACGATCAAGTGTGGTTGGTGCATGTAGGCACAGCTGAATGAGCCAGCAGCGAACCTCTTCAGAGATACACAGTCATATGTGGAACTGCTTATCACTGAGCAACAGTTACTGATGATGACGTTCCTGTTTTTCCTTGGGAGTTTCTGGTGAGAATTGTTTTTACAAATACTTGTAGGTTCTGAGTACTTTAAAGTTCAAAACGTCTTTGTATCTTTTTTAATAAATTGCTTATGTAAATGACCAGAGCTACACATCCTCACCACCCTCCCATATCTATGCCACTTTCCAGAGAGGTGGAAACTGTTTCTGCATCCTGTGAATACAATTTGGATAGTGAATTGCTTTGCTGAATGTGTCAATCAGTTCTAAGTCCAGCCATAGAACTAGATCTTGTATGTTTCTATCTTTTCTCACAACACCACAGCTATTGATGATAAAAAAAAAAACAAAACAAAAAAAACACAAAAAAAACAAAAAACAAAACGTAAGCTCACCTGGTGGAAGAAATGCAAATGTGGAACAGAAATTAACTGTCCCAATACAAGATCGTCCTAGAACAGCCAGGCCCAGTCACTTCAAAACTGGCTTTGGACACATAAGTCAGTCTAGCTGAGTCCAGAATAACTCCTATTACTCATCACACAGTCGTGAGAAAAAATTAATGATTACAGCTTCATGCCACCTAGTAAAAGGGTTGTTTATTGTATGGCAAAACTAAATGAAGACATACATTAATATTTGATGCCCCCCTTCAGTAGAACCTGTATTTCCACTACTGATTAGGTCATCTGTAACATTTCAGTAGCAAGTTTATTTGAATGTTTAAATTATCAGTCTTGCCTAGAAAGCAAGTTAAAACTTGGATGATGTTGAAAACTTAGACAACTATTAAGAAGGTCAGATGCTGGGAGGGGTGTGGACATAGACGTCTTTACTGAGCTCATCTGATGAGTCAAGGTTTTCAAAGCCATTTCCTCACTATGAGAGTTATCACTGAAGAGATAGGTTACACATGAATAAATAAAAAAATAAAAAATAATAAATAAATAAAGCCATATATATATATATATGTCTTTGTATCACATCTTTGGTGATTTTGATCATTTCAGAATGTTTTCTATTGTTTTATTACACCTTCCGAAGATCTGAGTTCAGTCATTAAACTTCATTCCGTAGCAGACAAATTGCTACTATTATTTCCATTTGAGTGGGATAATGCCATAGTCAGGTTACTATTTAGAGTTTTTCCCTCTTGGGAAAAATTTTGTCTGATTTAATGTGACTGGGATTGAATATGAAAGTGGCATGTCTCATGACACTTGGCTATAACTAGAGGTTTGACAAAATAACCACTTTACTTCAACTGTGTATGAAAAGAAGATTCTCTGAAAAATAGTCTTTAAAATGTGACTTTATAAACTGTTCCTGGAGTGGATAGTTTATTTTATTCTTATTACAACACAAAATGAATGTGGCGCAGATGTTCTAGGCAATAGTCCCCATGGTGTGATGGCAGGTGGAAAAGTCTTATGGAAGAGATACGGGTGACAGAAGCCAGGCAGGCATTGGAAGTGGTAGCTAAGAGAATAAAAAGCTGAGTCCACACTGCCAGAGAATGCCAGATTTACACCCCACACAGGTCAAATGAGTTGCCTAAACATCGTGAACGTATTCCTTGAGGAAGCTTCTAAGAGCTTGAGCAGTGTATCTGCCAATCTAAATGGCTGGCATAGCCAGGAGTGTGAAAATGATAAACCACAATGAGGAGTTCTCAATACAGATATTATAAAATTATGTGGAGGTACTGGATCCACATACACATGGAACTAACTGTTATAATTAAGGTTACCTCTGACAGGGCATGAGGGATTGAAGTCAAGCTGATCTACACTGGTCATTGATACATTGGTCGACCATTCCCCGTAAATACAGCTGTGTCACAGCTCCTGACAGCAAAAGTACAGCTAGCAGTGCGGGGTTTAAATACCAATTCACAGAAGGAAAAAACCTCACTTTCATTTCCCTATGAGTGCGGAGATGTGGATCATATTTTGTGATTCATATCAGAGCCTTAGAAACATCCACAAGATTAGGCCATATATCAAATATGTGAGTCAGCCTGGAGAATGATACCAAGTTATTGGAGTGACTTATGAATTAGCCTGGAAGTTGGTGATATTTAAGCATTTTTAAAAATCATTCCTTCCTCCCTCATTCCCCATTTCCTCTCTCCCTACCCCATTCCCTTCCTTTTCTCTTTTTGTGAATAAATGATATCCTACAAAATAGCCATTCCTTATCTGTTAGAAGAAAACTGCATGTTAGAGACTAGACTGTGCCTTTCTGAGGCCAAGTGTCACAGGGTGCTGAACCCATGTGGCTGGGCTACTTACTTCCAGAAACTGGAGGTTTTTTGCTAAGAATTCAGTTCCATGAAACAGAACATACTAAAATCGGCATTAAAGTAACATCAGTCAAACTTGGACTCATGAATCTCTAAAAGAAATGCAGCATTTGATATGAGACTTCCACGTGACAAGGGAATAAAAGAGCAATATTGTAAACTCATTTTTGATCCCACAGAGGCTCCTCAGAGAAAAGTCTCACCAGCATTGAATTCAGAGAGACAAGTGGTGACAGCTCAAAGAAATATTTACATGCTGCCTATAAGGATCTGAGGTTGTTTAATAAAAGAAAACTGGAGGGAAAATGTGCTGTCACAATAAAACAATATACCAAAGGGCATACCAAACCTGAGTCTTAACAATAGGATCTAGAAACTTTATTTTTCTTTGAAAGTATATCTGGATATTACAGTTATCTCAGAAATTTTTGAATAGAAATGCTGCAGAAAGGGAAAGACCCCTGTGAAGAGGGTGTTGGGAAAGCAGTGTGGACTCATGTTGAAAATTCTCTACACTCTTGAACATATAGCAATTCTGAGCCCAAAGGGCTGCCTGAAGCAAATGTAAATGTATCATGTTGAGCGAAATAAACCAAACTCAGGTAAGTGTTACTCCTCTTTCTTAGAAGGAAACTAAAGTTAAGAAAAATAAACATACCTAAGAAAAGGAGAGGGATCGCTGGGGTAGGAAGGGGTATAAAATATGGGGTAGGGAGGTGTGGATAGAATCAATCAACATGATCATTGACTGATATATGCTTCTATAGAAGTATCACAGAGAATTTCATTAATTTGTAAACTATTGTTAATTATGATAACAAATGAACCTCTTTCAATATGTAAAACAAAGAAATAAATACATTAAGATACAAAGAAAATGAAGGAAAATCTCTGCTCCTGAATCCTTCATTTCAAATGTTTTGGTGCACCTTTCCCTAGCAGCAATGTATGTATTAAATGCTTACATGTGGCTGGTTGCTAATATATTTGATAACACATACACAGATGTTTCCTGATATAATTTTTCTTTCTTTAGATGGTACAAATGCAATTAGTAGTTGTGGTAGTTTGAACGTGATTGGTCCCCACAAGCTGATAGGGAATGGCACTATTAAGAAGTATGGTTTTGTTGGAGTAGGTATGGCCTTGTTGGAGGAAGTATGCCATTGTGGAGATGAGCTTTGAGGTCTCCTATATGCCCAAGCCACACCTACGGCTTCAGTCCATTTTCTGTTGCCTTCTGACAAAGATGTAGCCAACACCATATCTGCCTGCATACTATCATGATCACTGCCATGATGATGATGGACTAAACTGTAAACAAGCCACCACAAATATATGGTTTCCTTATAAGAATTGTCATGGTCATGTTGTCTCTTCATAGCAATAGAAACCCTAACTACGACAGAAGTCTATGAGCAAGAATTGCTGAGACCAAGGTTGGATAAAGCACAGGGACAAATAGCCAAATGAATGGAAACACATGAACTATGAACCAATGGCTGAGGGGCCCCCAACTGGATCAGGACCTCTGAATGGGTGAGACAGTTGATTGGCTTGATCTGTTTGGGAGGCATCCAGGCAGTGGGACCGGGTCCTGTGCTCATTGCATGAGTTAGCTGTTTGAAACCTGGGGCTTATGCAGGGACGCTTGGCTCGGCCTGGGAGGAGGGGACTGGACCTGCCTGGACTGAGTGTACCAGGTTGATCTCAGTCCTCGGGGGAGGCTTTGCCCTGGAGGAGGTGGGAATGGGGGGTGGACTGGTGGGAAGGGGAGGGGGGGAGGAGGGGGAGAGCAAGGGAATCCGTGGCTGATATGTAGAACTGAATTGTACTGTAAATAAAATAAAATAAAAAAGACAGACGTCATTAGAAATAATACCTGAGGACGGCCCAGATGGCTTAGCAGATAAAGGAACTTGAATACGGACATACTGACTTTTAAGATTTATCCCAGGATTCTTCAATATGCCAGGAGAAAAGTGACTCCCAGGAGATGTCTTTGACACCCCCACAAGCTGTGGCATATGTGTGTTTACGTGTGTGCATGCACATATATACACAATCAAAAATAAATATTTAAAAGGAAAGGATGTTAGAATTTTGATCTTTTCTGAAACTAGGAGTATGCTCCCCCGCTAAAGTCCTCTTACATGCTTGTTGGGCAGTGACATAGCCAATGGTCTATAGAGGACCATATTGCTGATCTGGATATTTGGCAGGCTGGATGTATTAAGTGACATTTTGACTAGGGGTGTTTTGAATTAATTCACAATGAGTAAGTTGATGGGTTGCAAATGCTTCCTAAGTTGGGAACTATCATCTATCAGCACTAAGATTTCTACAAGACATTGTGTTCCATGGTCTCCAAGATTGATATACCTGCTTCTTTTTAATTACTTATTTAAAAATTAATACATGCGTGTATGCTTATTTGTCTGCATATGCACTGTGTTTTTGAAGTGTGCCTTGGGGGCTATAAAAAAAGTCTCAGATTCTCTGGAAGTGGAGTTAAAGACATTGGACACAGTGTGGGAGCTGAGACTTGAACTAGATCCTATGCGAGAACAGCATATGCGCTTAACCACTTAGCCACTTCTCCAGCCCTACGGCTCTGTTTCATTAGGGACATTCCCAACAACGCTTTTCTTGGTATGTGGCATTTAAAAAATATTTTTGTTACTTATGTCTATTTGGCAACCACATGTAAGCAGGCAGGTAAAGATGCTGTGCTCAGATGTGAAACTGTGCAACAAGTGTGATACATGCTGGAGTACACACTGTGAATAACGAGGAGTCACTGGAGTTAAGAAGAATGCTACCCAGTTAGGATGTCATTAGAACCGTTTCCATAATTCACGTAAACTGTGATGCACAGCAGAGAAAGAGAGAAAAAATGTGAAGCAAACAGTCTTCCAAAAAATACAGCCAGCAAGTTTCCAATAAAGAATACCAGTCCAGACTTGGGAGACCAGAAGAATGTCATGGTAACTACTTCTTGTTAGAGTCGCAGTGTAGAAGGCACCAGGGGTGAGAGGATTTTACCCTGCACCCAGTGGACTTTCCATCTTGATCGGGTTTTCTACATGAGTTTGGCATCAACAGGAGACAGTAAAGGGCCTCTGACAGTTTTTCTACATCTCAAGAAAATATGTGCATATAATTAGATTCAATGTAGTAAAAGAGAAACTTAAAAAATGTAACATTTGTTGCTTGTCCAGATGTAAGAGTTAAGGGCCATTGTCCCTGTAATTCCGTTCTTACAAAAGTAAGGCACACTAGTCAACTTGAACTGAGGACTATATATTGAATGGCTTAAAATCAGAAATTAATATTAATTTTTCTTTACTCCTGAGAATTTCGTAAATGTATGCAATGAAACATGATCACATCCACTCCCAATTTCTATCTCATGCTAGCTTCCCCATGTTTTCACCAACACAGCCATGGTCCCCAATCTGTGTCCCATATTTTAAATGTAGTCTTTTAAAACCAAGTAATGATGCCCTTATGTGTATAGATAGGGGCCACCCATTGGACCATGGGAAATCTAGCAGTGGCCACACCTTAAAAAATTGATTCTCCCCCCTGCTTCAGCACCCATCAACTACCAATAGCTCGTTAGTAAGGGATGGAGCCTGGAGCACTTCTCCCATTTATGCCGGAACTTTGGCTGGGCTGATCTTCTGCAGCTCTTGGGCAAATAATCACAGCTGGTATGAGTTTATGAACGTGATGGCCGTATCATCCCAGAAGTTTGCATTTTGTAGCTCTGTGTCATCATCTGGCTCTTATGTTCTTTCTACCTTCTTTTTTGCAATGTTTTTTGTGCCTTGGTGGTAGTAGCAGGGGTGAGATGGGGCTGAGAAAGATACCTCATTTAAGACGGAGCACTCAGTTTCGTTCAGAAATTAATTTCTTGCAGTTCTGGAGGATAGGCAGTCCAAGATCAGAGTTTTGACAAAGTAGGCTTCATTCTGATACTGATTTTCTTTTGAGTTATAATTTGTCACCATCTTGTGTATTCTCATGGTCTTTTTGGCACATGTACGCAGAAATAGGAGGGAAGAAGTAAAAGTGAAGTTTAAAAAAAGATGCACTTGTGATTCTGATGTCTCTTTCTGTAAGGAAACCAATCCCACTATGAGAGCCCCACCCAAATTAGCTACTATTAATATATTATTACTTTTGAGTTTAAGACCTTACTACATAAATTTTGGAGCATATAATTCAGTTCAGTGCACAGAGAAAGGAAGATTTGTGCAAGGTTTCCATGATAAAGGGACAGGCAATAGATGATATGCACGTGGCCTTCAAGAGTAGACAGAAGGAGGATGGACTTTTGGATATTCAGTTTAGAAATTCATGGAAATCATAGATGACACTGGACTGTGAAAAGATGTGCAAAACTGGGGGCTTCTGTCAAAGCACTCAAACTGGGAGGGCCAATAATCATCAACTTTTGTTTTACTTAATGTTACTAGATACTATATTGAGTATGTGTATTTATGTTTAATATGACATATTTAATCGATAAACATTCGTGTGATACTATGATCTGGGCATATTTGCAAATGCTTTATAAATATCAACTCATTAAGTCCTTATAACAATCCTTGTGTACATGGCTGTCAGGTTAGCGATGAAGACTCTGTGGTCAGGGTTAAATTACTTCCTGGAGTTTCCCAGCTAACAAAAGCTCTGCAGAGACTGACTCCTCTGTTTGGAGAATCCTAGCGCCTCACCAGGGCCCTGTCTAGTCCACCCTCCTTGCCTGAGCCTTCAGTCACCTCAGCTGCTTAGAAGCAGAGCTTACTAGCAAAGGCCAGCCCATGCCCCAGCACATTTATTCAACTGGAGCCAAGACAAACCGTTCTTTCTAGTCCTTTAAGAAGAACTTTCTGCTTAGAGGGCAATGGCTAACTATCTGTTTTCCTTCATTTTTCATTTGATGCCACTGTCAATGCAATTGCCTTGTGGATGTTTACTTTAAAATTCCAGGCTCTCCTTTGGAGTCAGATCAACCACTGGTCCAGAGCAAGGAATTGGGTCATTTTCTATTTTTTAATAGAGATACAATTCACCTATCATATAATTCACCCTATAGGCCTTGTACTCTAGCAGTCAGTCCAGCCTATTACCCCTGTCCCTTTGTACTCACAAGCTTTCTACTACCATGACAAACATCTGAGATCAAAGTTTTGGGGGCTCTAGTACTTGATTACAGACACCTTCAGAAAAGCAGTAGGGTCATTTAATAACCAGGCAACAAAAACATCCAGGAGAGGATATAGTTCTCCAAGCCCCTTAAAAAATACAGTGACTTCTACTTATTAGGTCCCTCCTTTCAAAGACTTTACTAGCTCCTAATAGTGCCATCGTTGAGGACTAAGCCTTGAACACACAATTTTTTGGGAGACATAAAGTTCCACAGTACAGCACATGGAAACACTTATCTGCTTTTAGTTGCTATGAATTTATGGATTATGGATATTTTATAGAAATGTGATCACAGAGGTATTCAGCTTTTTATGTATGGCTGCTTTAATTTAGCATAGTGTTCTCAAGATCACTTGTGCTGTAGCATTGCCAGTACTATATTCTTCACTAATAATATTCTAGTGTGAGCCGAAAACACATTTGCGCTATTGATTTATCAAATGGGATTGTTTCTATTCTTGATCAGTATGACTATTCTAGTTATAACAACTGTGTATCTATTTTGAATGGATGTGTTTTTAATTCTCCTGGTTTATATTTCCAGAAATGTGATTGCTCAGTTGTAAGGCAACTCTATGCTTAACTTCTTTAAAAAAGAATTAGCAAATATCATTATAAAAATGTAGGAGTATTCTATTTTCTTTGAGTTCTTGCCAACACTTGATATTCTAGTAGACATATAAAACAATCCTGTTACGCTTTAATTTTCATTTATGTGAAGATTAGCCATGTTCACTATCTTTTATGCATGTATTGGCTATTTGAATGTTTATTTTTAGAGAAAAGTCTACCTATTGAAATCATCTCATCCATTTTGAATTGGGATGCTTTTGTCATTGAGCTATAGAGTTCTTTCTATATTCTTGATGTGTTTTATCATACAAATGATGTTAGCATGTTTTTTATTCTACATGTTGTCTTTACATTGACTATGATGGGTTTTAAAGCATGCATTTTTAAAAAGTCTCACTTAGTTGAAACATACCTACCATTTCCTCAGACGCTTATGCTTTTGTTGTTATAACTGGGGGGGGGGGTTGTCCACTGTCATTGCTTCATCCAAGGCCATGAAGATTTCCACCTATACTTTTACATACTCAGCTCTTGTGCTGAGGTCCCTATTTGAGTTAATTTGGGAGAGAGTATGAAACAACAATCAACACTGTTCTTTTCTATATGGCCACTTATTTCAGCTCTTTCTGTTGGAAACATTTCTCTTGGTCTTTGTTACGTATCATTCCACTGTAAACATGCATATTTATCTCTGGACTCTCAATTTTATTCTATTAATCAATATTTCTATTATTGTGCCCTTACCCTGCTGTCTTGATTACTATGATATTTTGAAGTGGCAAAAGTATTTTAATTCCTTTCTTATTTTTCAAGATATTTTTCACTAATCAGATTCGCCTATAGTACTTTATGTAGCTGTTAAAACTGGAGTTGCTTGAGTTTCATTTTCTCTAGAGACATCTCCTTGATTACTCTTAATAAAGTAAGTCCTATGACCATTTTATTTAATAAACAGGAAGATCTGCTTTTGGAATTCTATTTGACTATGACACAGATCACCTATAAGCTAAATCTTTATTCTACCAGAAAAATAAAGGGGGTAATTTTCCTTTTGATTTGTACCAAAATTTAGATGAGAAAGTTACTGAAGGAATTCTAATCTCTCTTAACTTTGTTCTTATGTAAAAGGAAGAACTGCATTATGTTTTGAAATCAGAGTGTTTTCTGGTAAGATCTGATGATACTATTTACCTTATCTACAACTTGATCTTAAAATCTAAGGCTTCTAGGCTTGGGATCATTGGAATGTATATCAGGCATAGGTCAACAGTGGCACTCTTCAACAAATTGGAGGAAGAACATGGCAGAACTCTGGCTGAGGAAGGAAACAGGAAAAGAGGAGGAGAGAGATTAGGACAGAGAAAACATACAAGGCCTGGCATTGAGGCAGACACACTCAATAAGACTAAAAGAAATATTTGAGGGCTTTTGTTTTCTTTTATTAGTACATCTAAGAAATGTAGTCAAAGTCCAAGTGGTCTTGATATTGGGCTTTAGTATTTATTAAAGCCTTTGTGTATGTGTGTGTATGTGTAGGGGGCGGTCTATGTGCATGTGAGTAGAGGAATATTTGAGTCAGTTTGGGAGCACTGATGTTTGAGTCAGTGAACTCCAGATAAGATGTTGTAGTCATTGTATGAAGATGAGATGACAAATCCTACAACAGAGCAATGGCAGCAGCAATGGAAACTGAGTAGTACTTTTCAGTGTGCTTACTGGTTGTATTTGTCAGAGAAACAGAAATGATGAATTAGTGCCTGTCACTGAAGAGGCCAACAAGTCCCAAGAACTGCAGTAGAACAGGCAGTCCAGCACTGTAATCCATTTTCCCACAATTCATGTGATGTGTTGAACCGAAATGTGTTGAAACCCCATTACCTAGTACTTTAAAATGTTATTTTATGTAAGTAAAGTTCATATCTAGACATAATTCATGTTCCATATGTTCATTTGCTCATGCTATAATCCACTCTTAAAAAATGTACTCAGACACACAGTCATAAGAACACATGACAACTCAGTGAGTAGCGAGGCATGCTCATGGAGTTGGGCGGTGTTGGAGGGAATAGGAGAAGGAGATCAATAGCTCAATGAGATTACAATTCAGGAACGTGTTTGAGTTTAGCTTATGCTGAAAGCAAAGCTTTGGACAAAGTCCCTGCCACAGGTTATTGGAATGTGTGTCTGGAGTGAGGAGTGAGGAGAAACAGTGAGAAGGAAATGGTGGATCAGAATATGAGTCTGCTATGTAAAGGTCCCAGCTGTGGGTAGTGAGTGTTTGAATTCTATAGACCTCTGATATGCCTGCAAGAGTACTTCTCAGAATGGTCCCCACTGTGACATTTATCCTCCCTTTCTCAACCTTTATAAACTTTGGCCAGTTGAAAAGGATCTCTGATGGCTTGAACCTTCACCAGAGCTACCCATGTAACTTTAGCTAAAACTTGTGAGAGAATGAGAGGATGTTGCAGAGACAACCAATGTCTGGTACAAAGCATTTCTGAATGGAGACAAAGGTGCTTAAAATTTGAGAAGTATACATTAGAACAGAAATCTTCAAAGTCATCTGGCCAAGTAGCTCAAGTGTTACTTGAGCAGATGTTAAAAATACAAATTTTCAGTCTCCTCCCAGACTAACTGACTCAGAAAATCTGGTCTAGTCCTAGTGATGCCTATGAGTTTAAACAAGTCTTCTAAGCAATTTTAATACACACTAAAATTTGAAAAGTCATGTATTTGTGTGCATGTGTGTTTGTGTGATAGATGATGATTGATAAAACAGATAGATAGATGATAGATGATGGATAAAGTTAAGAGAAAGACAAAGAGATGAGATATGAGACAAGAAGGCATGGAGCTAAGTAATTATATATTAATTAATTCATTCAATAAATTTTAATGAATTCTTATTACTTGAGGAATATCTACATTATGCTAAAAGTTCACAAAGTCATGAGAAAACAGACCCAAAGAAAATATAAATATTTATGTCTCCATTTCAGTAAATAACTTTAGAATTCATTACTACCTAGGCTTTTACAAGATGTATATTAAAAAGTGACCAGAATGATTGCTCTGAATTTTATCACATTTCTGTATCTTCCCCCTGACATGACAAAAAATTAAATTGTCAATCTTTGATTATAAAAATCACATCAGGAACATTGGAAAAATAATAGGATCTGCCAACTAGTTAATTGTTTCTTAAAATAAGAACTTATTTGTAGCACAAATCTTAAAAGGTCTTATTAATAAAAAACTTGGGAGCCAGGTATTGAAGTGAATTATGAAAGATCAGAGAAGCAGAACAAGCCACAACTAACCTCACCTCAACAACTCCTCATCAGATCCTGTTTTTACGAATCTTCAGACTGAATGCCCTTGAGGCCTCATCTCTGAGAGTTTCAGTTGAACTGCTCAAAAGCCTCAAAGCTTAAGAGCCTCTAGTTCCTGGTCCTCACACCTTATATACTTTTCTGCTTCCTGCCATCACTTCCTTGGATTAAAGGTATGTGTCACCATGCCTGGCTGTTTCCAGTGTGGCCTTGAACTCACAGAGATCCAGATGGACATCTGCCTCCCAAGTGACAGGATTAAAGGTGTGTGTGCCACCATTTTCTGGCCTCTGTGTCTATCTAGTGGCTGTTCTATTCTCTGACCCAGGTAAGTTTATTAGGTTTCACAATATATTGGGCAACACAGTATCACCACACTTATTCTGCTGTGTTTCCTAGACTCTGGTAACAACTAAAAGGAAGAAAGTTGTCAGTCTCCAGATAGGAGCTGGACTTGGGTAGGAAGCAGCTGTGAACTAACACAACATATCCTCTAAGCTCATTTTCTAAGAAACAAATGAATGTGAGAATGTTCCTATTCATCTTGAATTACAGAAGACAAAGTGTTTCCTTTTCAGTAGTATGCAATTTAGAGTTATGGACTTGTCTGAAAATCAGGTCTACTTCCTTTGTTAAAAGAAGCCCTAAACTGCAAAATGTTTGCAGACAGCAGGTTTCTATGGGACTTGGTGATCAGGAAAATGATGGCTCCAATTTTCTGTCCAGCTTCACTTGTAACTAATGAATTGATGAATGTTACAAAGAGCATTTGTCTAGAGTGACACTGATTTTTGGAGCAGAGATGTCACTCTGACTGAAAAAGAGAACTTCTGTCATCTCCCTGTAAGACACGGAGGATCTATTTCCTTTCTTTGTGTGGAATTGTTCATTGAGGTAAAATGTTTGATTTTTTGGGCTTGATATGACATGCCATCAGATGCTGAGGTTTTGAGCAATGGTTACTGTGACAATAGGTAAAGTCTGTCTGTACTCATTTCAGCACCTGGTTATTTCTTTTGTGTGAGTTTGATGAGGGATGGCTCTGAATGACGTGCCAATATAAGAATGATGCTGCTTATAGCCAGGGGCAGATGCTCATGAGAAAGAGAAAATGAAAGACAGGAGCTCTTCAATATGTAATGTGGATCATGTCAGGATTACTAGCAAATAAAAATGTACACAGCAGGGACAATGTGTTAGCAGAGATTACCTTTCTCTCCTTTTTATTGGCCATGTTCCACAGAGACATGATGACTGATTTTGGAAGCACAGGTCATTTTCCTTTATATCAGTCATGACAGGAAGCAAGTGTGTGTGTGTGTGTGTGTGTGTGTGTGTGTGTGTGTGTGTGTGTGTGTATGTGTGTGTTTAAGATGTTCTTGTGATTTGGAGGATATTTTCAGCCAGATAATGCTTTGGAGATCTAAAACAAGGGACTATGGTATCTTGAGAGTAAAATACAGAAAGTTGAGTCTTTAGAGATTCCAACATTGAACTGACTCATTATATAAAACACAGGCCATTATTTGAGTTTTACTTCCCAAGATATAGTTACATTCTAATCATGTCAATAAAGTACCCCACATGTATCACATTGTATTCCTTTGAAGAACTCTGGGGCCATAACGAGCTATGCAAGTGATTCATGTCATTTATCATGTGGTGATGCTAATTCTATTCATGTAAATATTACTGACTAGTGTATAAGGAAGCTCATGTATTTATGTTTTGGTGATAGTTTGGGGAATATTGATAGAGTAGTATGGTAACCTCTATTATGTATGTAAACACCAACACCAACATGCATCTATAACAACACAAGTATGCTTGTGAAAAAAAAGAGGAATGTTAAGAAAGGATAACCTATGTTTCTCTTCCTACAGTCATATTATTCAGATATGAAAAACTAGACTTTTGAATATTTGTCATAGACAAACAGATCAATGAAACAAATAAGAATCAGAAAATTGACTCACATGATTGTAATCAATTGATCTTTGTAATAAGGACACTGGATGAAAAACAGCCACTGTAACAAATGATGTTGGGACAATTGGACAAATAAACAACAACCCCCCCTCAGATTTTTGTACCTTAAAAATCAATTAAAATGGATTATAGATATAAGTATAAATTACAGATCTAAGTATAAAGTACAAATCCCTAACTAGAAGATAACATAGGGCAAAATCTAGGCAGGCTTGAGTTTGACAATGACTAAGATATAGTAATAGAACATGGCCCAGGGGAGAAAAAAATTAAGTTGGAATTCTTAAAACAAAGAACTTCTGCTTAGGAAAAAATGCTACCCCTAAAATAAAATATTCAGCCATAAGAGAGGAGAAAATATTTTCAAAACACATATCTCTTAAAGTACTGTGAGTTCATAAACCTCAAAAATAGGGAAATAACACAATTATGAGCAAACTACACACATATATACAATATATATATATATATATATACTATAAACAGAAAGTCCTCTAAATACATACAAAGAAAAAATGTGCATATTAAAAGAATGTCAGCACCACGTCCATTAAATAATTTCAGATTAAAACTAAGTACCACTACATACCTCTTTAAAAGATTTATGTTGAAAATAATGACAACATCAAACGCCAAGAGAGTTGTGGAAAAGCCTCATTCATTGTTGGTGAGCATGCAAAATGGCACAGTCACTTTGGAAGAGGAGTTATTTTCTAATGAATCTGAAATTCAGCTATCATACTCTTTGGACTTCCTCTGAGGACTGCCTTCATTGTATCCCAGAGGTTTAGTTGATTGTGAGCTCATTTTTATTTGCTTCTTGGAATGTTTTAATTACCTTCCTGATATTGCCAATAATCCAACGCTTGTTCAGAAGTGTTTTGTTTGGTCTCTGAGTTTCTGTGTGTATTCCGATGTTACTCTTATTATTGATTACTATGTTTTTCCCCATTGAGGGGGAATTATTTTATTAAAAAAAATTGAGGATTGAATTGGACCTATAATGTGTTCAATTTTAGAGAAGGTTCCATATGCTAATGAGAAGAATGTGAATTCTCTACCTGTAGTGTGGAATGTTCCCTAGATAAAATCTAAGTAAGTATAAGTAATCTCTGAGGGGTCTTGACTGGTTTTTAATTTCATAGATCTATCTGGATGTGAGAATCAGGTATTAAATTCCCCCACTATTATTGTGTCAGGACCTATGTAGTCTTTTACCATTGAGTATTTTTTTTTTATGAAATTTGGGCCCTTAAAATTTAGTATGTTGATATTTACAATAGTTTATCATCTTGATTAATTGATTCTTATTGAGAGTGATGGCTTTGACAAGTTGTGGTTTGCACTCTACTTTATCAGATATGAGAATCGCCAAGACAGCTGGCTTGTAGCTTTCATTTGTTTTGAATTTTGATTTCAACCTTTCATTCTCAGTTTTTGAATGTATTTCTTAGCTCTACAAGTTCCTTACAGATGACAGTTAAGTCTTCTTTTTAAATATTTTAATTTTTATTTATGTGTGTGTGTTTGTCTACATGTATTTAGGCATCCATGTGTGTGGGTGCCAGAGGAGTCCAGAAGAGGGGGTTAGATTCCTTGAAGCTGGAGTTACGGGTAATTATGAGCCACTGATGTGGGCGCCAGGTACTGAAGTCAGGTTTTCTGCAAGAACACTGGATGCTCTTTACTGCTGAGCCATCTTTCCAGTTCTGGATCTTGATTTTATTTCAGTCATTTAGTCTGTGTTTTTTAATTGGTCTATTAAGGCTCCTTGCATTCAAGGTTATAATTGAGAAGACTTTGCCATTATTCATCATTTACTGTTTGTTGCTGTCATTGGTTTGTTAATTAGTAATTATTCTTCCCTTGGTAGAATGTGTACAGAGAAAAGAATGTATTTTATGAGAACAATTGATGCACAGAGGAACTCAGAAGGAATCAGTCATGTCCAACATAGCAAACCTGCAGCCATCCAAATGTGTGAAACTACCCTTTTCTTCTCCTATGTATAGCATTCTTTTAAGAGTTCTCTGAAATGTTAGCTTAGTTGACATGGTATGTATGCCTGGAAATATTCTTATTTCTCCATTTATTTTAGTAGATACTTTTGCTAGGTATTTATTTACTTTCAAGTCTTGAAATATATCAGACTATTTTTCCTGGCTTTTAGGGCTGTTGACAATGGACATAGTCTTATTCTGATGTTTTTACCTTTTTTCCCCTTTCAGCTTTAGTATTGCTTGTTTGCTTTCTACTTTTGGCATGTTGACTTTGATATATCATGGAGACACTCTGATGAAGTCCATTTAGGGTTCTAAATGCTTCCTATGTTTTGGAAGTCTGTTTCTTCTCATAGGGTTAGACAATTCTTAGTTACAATTGAACTGAATTGCTTATCTAAAGTGTTTGATTTCATCTCATCTCCCTCTTCTATCCTAAGGATTCTTAGATTGTATCTCTTAAATGTATTCTAGATTTCATGGAACTTTGGGTCATGTTCCTTGTTTTTCTTTTCCCCCTTTATGTCTGTGTGTATTATTACCTCAACATTTTACTTATTCTTTTTACTCTTGGCTTTATCTATTGAGGAGACTTCTTATATTGAATTGATGTATTCTTTCATTTCTAGAAATTGTTTGTTCCTTTCTAGTACCTCAATTACCTTTCTGAGGTTTTTATCCATGTTTTCTTTTTTTAATTTTCCTCCAAGTAATTGATGCTTTCATCCACTTGAGTAACTTTTTTACTATGTCTTGAACAGATTTTGTAAGCTTGTCTACAACTTGAATTATACTCATTATCTCTTTGAATCTCCTATTTGGTATATATATATATATATATATATATATATATATATATATATATATATATATATATTTCTTTTTATTTATTCTATGCATCTTTCATATCATGTATCTTGATCCCATTCATTTTCCTGTCCCTTTTCATCCACCCTCTGCCTCTGCCCCACTTCCCTTGAAAATAAAACAAAATTTAAGAGATTAAAAAGGAAAGAAAAAAAGAGAAAAATGAAAAATCTCATCATGGAAGCTGCAGTGTGACTCAGTGAGTCACACAGTAAACCACTTTGTCCATGTATCTTTACTTGTAAGTGTTCTTTGCCTTTGTTCATTTTAATCATTGGTCTGGTTCAGGACCTCTGGTTTCTATTACACTATCAATGGTGGGCTCTCACTAGGACTCTTCTTGGATATCGCATTGTTGTCCTGTATTGTGGAGATCCTGTATTTTCTGGTCTGTGGGTCAGGTCCCTTCATATGCTCTATCAGATCATAGATGGGGTGGATGTTGGGGTGGGCCAAGTCATAACCCTGGTTCTGGGCCTGGGCAGCTGTAGGGTTGGTCCGCCAGCCAGTTCTCCTCTGTCCTTACCACCAGGTGAGTTCTCCAGCATTGCCTGGCTAATTCACCTCTTGCAGCAATGAGTGAAGGTTACGGCTGGTTCTCCTGCTTTCACACAATCAGGGGTGGCTCTCCGGCACTTACACCATTAAGGATCAGTTCTGTTGTGTTGCCCAGGTGAAGTACAGGGGCCGCTCTTCTGAGTGCTACAGCTGGTGAAGAGAAGGACAGCCTTCCTGTTCTTATGACCCTGGGGCCAGCTCCTCCACCTGTCTCAGGCACTGATGGGCAGGGGAGGGTATTTCTCCTCTTCCCATGCTACCACATGTCTGATGAAGACAGCTCTCCTTTGTTCATAACCCAAGGGCTGGGACACTATCACCTCCAAACACCAGGCAGCTCTGCTGTGCTACCTAGGCAAGGGGCAGGGCCCATTTCCTGAGTGCTGCAGCTGGTAAGGGGGAGGGTCAATTCTCTTATCTCTTGCAGGTGGTAAGAGGTGAGGGGTAAGGGGGGTATCTCTCACCCTCCCACACAACCACATGACAGAGGAGTAGTATTGACAGCTTTCCCATGTTTACAACTTCCTGACTGGCTAACTCATACCTCTGCCAGCAAGGTTGGATCTATTGTGTTACCTAGGTGAGGTGCAGGGCATGCTCTCTCAAGTATTGCAGCTGATGGGGGGCTGGCCGTGACAGCTGTCCTCCTATGACCACAGGGCCAGGTCTCTCATTTGCCCCAGGTGTTGATGGGCAGGGGGTGGCAGGGTCTCTCCCCCATCCATACTGATAAGACAGATGAATAATGGGGACAGCTCTCTCATGCTCACAGTTTTGGGACTGGTTCAACCATACCTGAGCCAGCATGGTTGGCTGTATTGTGCTGCCCTGGAGAGGTTCATTGCCTGCTCTCTTGAGTGTTGTAGCTTGTTAGGAGGAAGGAACAGCTCTCTCAACTCTTGTTACCTCAGGGTCAACTCTTCCACCTGACTTAGGCATTGATGGGTGGGGGCAGGGGAAGGGCAACTCTCCCCAGTCCATGATGCCATGTGGCAAATGAGGGGTGGGGTTAGGTCTTCTATGCTCACATTCTCAGGGTTGGCTCATCTGTGCTCTCATCAACAGGACCTGAACCATTCTCTGTGTGTGAGTGTGTGTGTGTGTGTGTGTGTGTGTGTGTGTGTGTGTGTGTGTGTGTGTCTCACTCCCATTGCACAACACACCATACCTCTGTTCACTCTAATAGTGTCCATCTGGCTGGTGCTGAAAGCTACCAGGTGGGCTCATGTTTTCTCCTCAGAGCCTAGAGCAAATAGCCCCGGGCCTGCATCTGGGTCTCCTTGTCCTACTCAGGTCTCCATGATGCTGGGTTGGGCCATGCTTCACCAACACAAAGAGATCCTTACAGTGCCCAACCACCCAGTGCCCTGGGTGGGCTCCTGGTTGGTGTCTTGCTGAGTTCTGCCCATCCTGGCCACATGGTGTGGGGTGAGAGCTTTGCTGGAGTCTGGTGGCTGGGCTTTAACTGATATTTTATAAACACAGAACTTGGTAGTATATTTTTGATATTTTGGCTATTTTATCATGTTTGGTTTTTTATTAGCAGTATTAAGAAGCTATCAGCTTGTGGAGATGCTGCAGTGGGGTGTGTCTGTTGTCTTGTGTTTTACATTCTTTGCTATGTTTTGCCTCTCTGTTGAAGTGTGTATGTCTTTTAGTTTATAGTCTTTCTCCTTTTGCACACTGTTTTTGTTTGTTTATTTTATAAGAGTCCTCCTAGTAGGCTCTCTTCACTTGGATTTATGTTAAGGGGAAAAACCTATGATGGCTTCAGGATTACCTATAGGAGAAGGTACTTGTCTCTTGATTGCAGCACTTATGAGGTTTAGAGACAGGAGTACCTAGGGCTTAGTTGGGGGGAAATGGAGTATCTTTAGCGACTAAGTGAATGGGGAATAAGTTCAGGTAAGAGAGAAAATAAGAATCAGTATTTAAGAGCATGCACTGCTTTTGCAGAGGACCAGAGTTTGGTTCCAGCACCCACACGGGGCAGCTCACAACCTGCACTTGGAGCTCTGGGAATTCCCAAACCCTCTTTGGACTCTCAGTAAACCTGTTCTCACATGTGCACATCCCCGCATACATGCACACACATATGCACATAATTTAAAAGAAACAGAAGAAAAGTATCTGGGTTAAAGAAAAGAGAAGCATTAGAGAAAAGTTTGGAGAAAAGATGTAAGAGCATCTTTCAAGGCACAAGTTACAGCACATTAATTGACACTTCAAGTACAAAAATGTGCAGACTAAGAAAACATTCAAAGATTTAAAAATGAAAAAAACCCAAATATTTGTATTCTGTTTTTTTTTTTTTGTGATAAACACTATGACCCCAAACAGGAAAGGGTTTATTTCATCTTCCAACCTCCATGTCACAATCCACCACTGAAAGAATTGGAGAGGCAACTTGAGACAGTAACCTGGAGGCAAGAAACGAAGCAGAGACGATGAAGCAATGCTGCTCACGGGCTTGCTTTCTCTGGTTTGTTCAGCTCCCTTTGTTATACAGCCCAGGCCAGGATGATCTTGTCCACAGTAGGATAAACTTGTCTTCACCAATTAGCAAGCAACATCACAGGCCAATGTGATATAGACAGTTTCTCAATTGATGTTCTCTCTTGCAAGGTACGTCAAACTGACAAGTGAAGCTCGCTCTGATAGCATGTAAAAGAAAATAAAAAAAATTTAAAAATATCTTAAAAATATATAGACACAAATGAATACTGCAATGAAGTGGAAGATTTGTTCTTAGCCAATGCTGAAAGCTCAGCCAACAATGAAGAAGAGCCCAGCACCTGGATTTACTTTAGTTCTGTCTGTCAGGACACTGCACCAACTTCTGTCACAAATGTCCTGTGATCCCTTTAGCTCTCCCCTGCTATGGCCAGGGTCAGGGGATGTTGAAAACCTCTTAGTTTCAGATTCCTTTACCACACTGCTGTTGCTATTTCCATTGTCTCTGTGCTCAGAGCCATTTGCCCTGATCCAGATGGCACACCACACTTCTTGCTCTGTCCCCATTCTTCTCAGAGTTCTGACAGATCTTACTCCTTGTGTGACTAGTAGCAGGCATGTGGCAGGGACAAGGGAGTGATTCTCCAACTTTGGAAATCCCCAGCCTTTTTCTGTAGTCATATCCCCAGATTGCTGTTGTCCTTGGCTGATTGAGTCTGGTGGGCTGTGTTCAGCTCTTGTCAAGTTCTGAGACACTGTGCAATCCCTCTGGTCCATCCTTCTATTTTCAGATTGCTTTTCAGGAATTATACAAGTTGGAAATCTATTGATTTATGATTTTCTTTGTCTACTGCACATCTGAGGTTAGCCCAAGATCGACACCCTCTTTGTCCTCTGAGTTCAGCCTCCAGTTTGGTTTTCTAGCAGTGTGGACTGTATCTTCCCAGCTCTGGCTGAGTAACACCCAAGACAGTTTTTTGGATGGATTTACTTGTAGATGAGAAAAATATTGTACATACATGTATATATATTTATGCACACAAAAATGGAGTATTATTCGAGCATAAGGAAGAGGAAAATTGTCAGTTGTAGAAAAATAGATGTTTACAGAGATCAGCATGTTAAGAAAAGTATACCAGATACTGAAATAAAAAGATATCATGTTTTCTCTCATATGTCTAGGCCAAAAAAATTTAAAAGATATAAAAGTATGAGGGATACTATTTGGGAAGAAGATGGAGACTGGAGAATAAGACAAAATAAACATGGGTCTTGGTTTCAGTGAAGATATGATCAAAGTAGTTTTCTGCTGTGATAAAACACTGACCAAACAACAACTTAGAATGGAAAGGGTCTATTTGGCTTACAGGTTATAAACTATCGTGTGGCTGGGGGAGGGATGGCGCTATAGCATACTCAGGGGAGGCACTGGAGCCAGAGCCATGGAGCTACACTGATGACTAGCTTGCTTGCTCAACTGCCTTCTTACACAGCTAGGTCTGCAGCCCATGGCAGGTAAAGTTCACCTTGGAATGGGCCCTCCTACATCAACTGATAATCAAAGAACGCGGCCATAGACATAACAAAGACAGGTCTGATGGAGGCAGTTCCTCAACTGAGGTTCCCTTTTTCCATGTGTGTTAAGTTAAAAACCAAGATCAGCTCTCATAAGTGGATGAGATTTGCACAATGAAACCAGATATTTTGTACAATTAAAATATACTGATCTAAAAGGAAGAAAAATGAAATGTAATACAGGACAGTCTTTCCTAATTTTTTTCTACAATTATATTGATAATATGATTCATTTGCTATTAAAATTGAGCCCTTTAAGTTTTATTCCACTGACTTTCGTGTTATTAAAGGATTTTCAGTTTGATTTTTATTTAAAAGAATCAATATCCACATATTTAAACTAGAATAGTATTTTATGAGACATGCAAGTGTTAACTGTATTGACATATGGCAAAAATTTAACATTAATGCTAGATAAATTTGAATAATAACACATGAACCATATTCACTTCTAATGACTAGGTTTGTGCTATATATGACCATAGCTCCCCTCCTTCATCTAGTCCACCTGAAGTAGTTAATCAATTATAAACAAATAAACCAAAATCCTTTGTACTTAAACATATATAAAAATTAATGATACTTTGAGACCTGGGTGATAGATTTATGTGGAAAACAGTAACAGTAATATTCAGAAAGCATTCAAATGTTCAAAATTAAACAGATGAAGAAAGGCACGCCACGACAGCAGTAATCTAGAGGAAGTTGGAAAGTACAAAAGTAAATGTTGCATAAGGAAAAAGGACCCCTTATCTTAAAACGCAAAAAATTCTCCATGTGTACATCCTGGAGAGTACATGATAGACTAAGAAGCAGGGGACAAATTTATTTGTGTTAGAAACTTCATTACAGTCACTCAATAATTTATAGATCAAAAAGAAAATGTACATGACTATTAAATTTTCTGTTGCCTTTTAAAGAAAGTACATAGCATAATCCATGAAAATTACTGATTCTCTGGAGTTTATCCATAAGCTGCAACTTCTGTTATGCAAAGGATACCAGTGATAGAGGTAAACATAAGCCATGGAGTGGGGAAAATTTCTGCAAAACTTTATCTGTTAATGAATTTATGCAAAGTATGTAAGGAGCTGAGAAAACTCATAAGGAACCAAATGTATTTAAATGGGCAAATTATCCAAAGAGACACTTTGTCACAGAGAATGGCAAGTTAGCACATGATATTCTCTATATAATTTCTAACTAGGGAATTTCAAATTAAAACAGAGCTGAAATATCACTCTACACCTAATGTGAATTGCTTTGTAAAGACAGAGCTTCAATGATCTGACACTAATTACTGACAAGAATGTGGAAGAACAAGAATTCTCATCCATTGCTGCAGGAAATACAAATGGCACAGCTACTTCATTCACAGATCAGCAGTTGCTTTTGGAGTTAAGAATACTCTTACCCAGTGATCCAGACACTGTGTCCCTAGATAGTTTTTTTTACCTACATCACTTCAACACAATAACCCCAATAAAACACATTAACAAAACAGTTTGCAACAGCATTGTGATTATGAGATAACAGAAATCTCTAAGCAATCAAAGTATCTTTTAATATATGAATGTATAAACAATCCATAGATAATCTCTAAAGGAGAATATTATTCATTGATAAGAAGAGAATGATTAAACCATAAGAAGGTATGGGCGGTTTAAAAAATGTATATTCCTAGGTGAAAATGCTAGCAAAAAGACTACATACTGCAAAACACCAATTGTATAATGTTTTGGAAATGCAAGTACCATAGCAATGTTAAAAATATCAGTGGTTGCTAGGGCTGGAGAGAGTGGAGAAAAGTGTCTAAGTAAATAAATCAGGAATTTCTTTAGAACAGTAGGGTTTTCAATTTTATAATATAATGGTAGGTGCCTAAAGTGACATAAACATTTAAAACTCATAGAAACTTATAGTACAAAGAATAAATATTAATATATGCAAATGCAAAAAATCATTTAGAAGTTGAGGAGAGCCCAGGATAGAATGAATTATGTGACAAAGTGGTATAAATTATAATACATGAAATAATCTTACTGAACAGACCAGAAGAAAAGATTTTGAGCTCAGAATCCCTGGATATGTGTGGAGTCTCTAAGGCTAAAATACAAAAAAAAAGTACACATACATAGTCACTGCACCCTAATTGATGAAATAATTTTCACGGATTTGCAGGATATTATTCTGATACCAATACATGTGCATAATAGACTGGGACAATACAATAGACTTACAGTGGAAAGCAGAAACATGTTTTCCAGTTGGTGAAAGAAATGCTATCAATAAGCAAGGGGAGGAAGACAGAAGGTAGTTAATTAATTAGATACCTGTACCAACTCATGTTCAGCTTAATGAAAATATATATGGATATTTCTAGACATGTATAAATAAATTCTTGTATGCCTAAACACAGTGATACCATGGTATCATATACAGTCTGGGTTCTGTTTTGCTTTGTTTTGCTTTTGAATCAAGATTTTGCTTTGCGTTTGTGGCTGGTCTGAAAACACTTTGTAGACATTAAAATTGTTGTACTACTGAGTGACTTTTGACCTATGTGCCACCACTCTTGGTTAGAAGTATTTTCTGATTCCATTCACCAATGATCGTACAGGGCTTCTTGACATATTAAGTTTGAAGAATATAGTATTGCCAGGAATAAAGTAAGTGCTTAGGAAGATACTCTACTATCATGAGAATATATCATAGGCACAACATATTTAGGAGCCAAATTAAAGACATCTTAAATGATAAGTTAGCAGTAAAAAAATATTTGATCATAATTTAAAGTGTAAAATAAATATCTGTGAGTCCCCATTGGTTCAAACAAAAGATTGCACAAATACCTGGTTCTTTCCTCTTAAGGAGAAGTGGGAGAAACATTTCCCACCCCTCAGTATGAGCTGTGCATAGTGATTTCTTCAGGTGAGTAAAGTGTGTGAATGGTGGAGTAAGAGTATAACTCTGCAGCAAGAAATCCAACAAGCAATACCCGGCTGCCATGGATCAAGAGCATCAGCATGGGAATGGATTGACTATGTTGATCTATGGCAAAAGTGGCACTTTACGAGAAACCCTGTCTCGGAAAAAAAAAATAGTGGCACTTTACTTCCATCAGTTTTTGCTGAACTCACATCTTCACTAGAAATAGGAAAGCTCCCTTTCAATCTGCTGCCTCATCTAGTAATGGAAAAAGTCAGAAGGAATCCAGTTGAGGGAAAGTCTATAAAATATATGGTCAGTAATACTGAACACCATCAAGATTGTCACAGATTCTGGAAGTATACTAATGTGTCATAGCCAAAAGGAGTCTAAGGAGAGGTGTCCAGATGTCCCAGTGCCTTAGAGATGATCTTGGCCCAGATAAAGGAAATATGAATGAATCATAGACTTCAGGGAAGGATGTGTATTCTTGCTGGTATAGAAGCTGTGATAAATGACTACACTAATGGATGATGTTGACACCAGGAGAACCTGGTTGTGGTTTATGGAAATGTTGTGCTCCTTTCCCAACTCTTCTGTAATCTTAGAGGTATTCTAAAGTTAAATAATTGTTTAAAAACAAGTATAAAGAATCAGGGTGGTGGGAGAGAGAAGAGCTGGTGGACTTATAAATGAAGTCCAAGCAAGACCTGAAGTGCTTTCCTTTTATAGACTTCTTTGTAAAGCAAAGTGTGTAAAAGTTGTCACAATGGACAAATAAGTGAAATTCTTTATACCTTACAGTGGTTGGGATAATCACTGGCATAATTACAGAAAGCAGAGTATGCCAATAGGTATAGAAACAGGCCCATCAGGAGTATATGCAGAGGGCAAGATGACATGGGCTGCTCCAGGAAAGAAGACGTCTGATCTGCAGCAGGAAACGTGGAGACACAAAAGCGAAAACCAGCAAGGAGAAAACACCTGGTCATGGAGATGATCGAAGTACCAATGAGGCACGTCAGTCTCCTGTGGGGAAAGGGCCCGGCTGGTTCAACTGTTGAAAAAAAGTTTATCAGTATAGCTGAAGTTAAAAATTCTCAAAAAGTTGAACCCATGGCTTGTTGATGAAAAGAACTTGATTATCTCAACAACTTATCTTTCGGCTCAGGAGAACGTGAATTCCTTTCCAGAGACATAAGTAAATTATAAGAAGTCTGGAGGAAACACAGGTAATAAAGTGTATGCTGTTAATGAAGTTGTGGCAAGGATAAAAGAATGCATCTATGTATTGTTGGGTACTCACCTGCTCTGAAAGTTTGAGAGACCACAGCATGCTGGCATCTTAGCCTCTTCCTCAAGCACTCATTTTTCAGGTGCACTGAGTGCCATGTTTACTAAGATCATTTGTAGGAATAAGAGCAATACTAGACTATACATCTGTAGACGAGAAGAGCCTTGCTTTTTTGCTGAATTACCATCACAGCTTCTTCAAGTAGCTAGAGGTGAATTCTGCAACTTTGTTTAGTGTCAGTGATGACAAAATGGCTCCTGAGTACCCTCAGAAATCGGCATGAGAGGTGTGCTCTCACTGCCCTCACTCACTTGTGTTTAGACCTCTATAAACTGGATGGTTTTTAGTTCTTCTCTATACAAATAATATACTTTGAAGATGCTAAAGTAAAGCATATTTGTCATTTGTCTTCTGTTTGGTTTTAGGCAGAGGAAAAAAACCACACTGGCTCTTTTTTCTTTTCTTTTTTTTCCATTTCAAAGTTTCTACAGAGCCATTCATGGGTGGACAACAGACAGACATGCTGTGATATTTTATTGCCTGGTTGCTTTTGAATGCTGGTGGTTGTGCTCCTTTGACACAGCACATTTTTATAATATGTTTTAATGTTATACAACAAAATACTCTGATTCCTAGTGCCAAAGGTTCAGTTCAGTGTGTGTAACTCAACATGCATCAATTTGTACTCTGCCTCTCTCTCTTTTAACGGTGTTTAAACAGCCTGTCCTTAGCAACTCATCCGTGCTGTTCCTAAGGCATTTTTCTTTGCTTAATTGCTGAAGAATGGTGGCTTATTTCATGGTCTTTGAATTCATGTTTAATGCATGCTTTAACATCATAGATACATTGCCATTTTGTATCTACAGTTATATCCAAATGTCAATTTTGCAGTTGTTTTTCAAATATTCAATAATTTTACATTAAAAATCCCAAGTAGATGTAGTGAAGACAGTTTTCCTTTGTGAACTGATTCTTTCCTGTTCTGTGACCTTGCTGCCCTTTGCACATGTTGCTTTATTTGTACCCCACATTTTAAATTATCTGGCCTTTAGCATTGCAATTTAGGGCTGAGGTGACTGTGCTCTTGAAGACTGGCTTTGTGATGGAAAGTCCCTCATCTGCCAAACATAGGGCAATGTGTCCTCAGGCCTCCTGAACTTTGATTCCACTAGGGAAACTTGATTTCATGGCTCTGCATCTTCTCTATTCTGAGGATTACTTCTCTGAATGGCACTTTTCTCCCCCTTCACTCTCTACTCTGAACTTGAATTTACTCTCAAAACTTCAGTACACGTATCAGTTCTTTATTTTGACCTCTGAGGACCAACTTTGGGTAGCAGATGAGTGGATTTGCTTCATTTTGTTTTAGCCCCTCTGGCCTTGCATTTCTCTACCTCCCGTCTCACGCCCCTGTTAGGTCTTTGAACTTGCTTTCTTGTTGGACTCCTCTTCTGTACATTTACTGCCACTCCCTTTAATGCAGATCAGGGCTCAGCTTACGTTTCAGGTCCTTAATGGAAACTGTCTTATCTAAAGCTATACTCTCACCTCATATTCTTCTGGTCACAACTTGCTTATTTTTCTTTGTACTATTCTAATACTGTGCTTATTATAATCGATTGTCCATATTTCCATTACATCAAAAACGGTTTTCTTTTTTCTACTATTTTTTCACATTTTTAAAAATATGTATTCTTCTCTCATATATTACATTCTGACTGTAGTTTCTCTTCCTTCCTCTCTTCCCAGTTCCTCCCTCAAACCTCCCCTTTCCCCCAAATCCACTCATGCTTCGTTTTCCATCAGAAAAGAGCAGGCCTTCCAGGATATCAACTGCACATAGCATAACCAGTGACAATAACACTAGGCACATGCCTTCATATCAAGGCTGGGCAACACAACCCAATAGGAGGAAAAGGGTCCCAAAAGCAGACAAAAGAGTCAGAGACAGTGAAGGGTTCACAACACGCCCCCACGGTCGCATATACCGGGCGGACACTTCCGCCTAGCCAATTCCAGGTCAGGATAGGCATTTCCGGGTCAAAGCGTCTCTCGTAAACAGGATACCCGGCGGACCCGGACACCTCTGCCTAGCAAGTTCCAGGTCAAGGGGTCTCGTGTGACCAGGATCCGTGACGTTACATGGCCACGTAAGCGTGCAACGTGACCATGTGATCTACGCACACGCGTGGAGTAGTGACGTGACCTGGCCACGCCCCCAGCCGGTTTTAAAGTGGAGCGCCATGCTTCCCAGTCCCCTCTTCTCCACGCATGTGTCTCTCCCACAGGCCTGTGCACTCTGTCCCTTTAACTCTAATAAACTCTATAAGCGGATTCTGTCGTGTTTCGTGACATTTCCTTGCAGGGTAAGAACACAATGCAGCTAAATAACTAACAGACAGCCCCCTGCTTCCACTGTTAGGAGTCCCACAAGAACACCAAGCTATATAACCATAATATGTATGCAGAGGACCTAGGTCTGACCCATGCAGACTCCCTGATTGTTGCTTCAGTCTCTGTGAGCTCCTATGAGCACCGATTAGGTGATTCTGTGGACTGTGTTCTAGTGTTATCCTTGATCCCTCTGGCTCCTACATTTCTCCCTCCCCCTCTTCTGCTGGATTCCCAGAGCTCTGTCTAATATATGGCTGTGGGTCTCTGAATTTGCCTCTATCAGTTGCTGGATGAAGCCTCTCTGATAACACTTATGCTAGGCTCTGGTCTGGTATAACAGAATATTATTGGGCATCATTTCATTAACTTCCCCACCCCCCAGTCCTGTGTGGTTCTATCCTAGGTCTCTGGGCTATCTAGCTTCTTGTTACTGGGCTTCCAAGCAGTGTCAACCAAGCATGGGCTCCATCTTGTGGTTTGGGTCTCATATTGGAATAGTCATTGGTTGGCTACTCCCACGAGTTCTGTGCCACTTTTACCCAAGCATATCTTTCAGGTAGGACAAAGATTTTGTGGCTGGGTTGGTGTCCCAGTTCCTCCATTAGAAGCCAGACTGCTTACAGAAGAGGGCCAGTTCGGGCTCTGTATCCCCCATTACTAGGAGTCTTCTTTATGGTCCCTCTCATAGATTCTAGGGAGTTTCCATTGCACTAGGTTTCAACTTCACCCATTAAAATGTCCTCCATTCCAGTCATCTCTCTCATCACTCTTTTTTGCCATCCCTCTTCCCACCCACCTGATCCCTCCTGTTCTCAACCACACTTGCCCCTAGTCCACCTGTGAAATTTCTATTTTCCCTTCCTGGGGAGATCCATGCACCCCTCCGTGAGCCCTTCCACCCTCACCAATAGACAGGTCACCCAGACAAAAACCGGAAAGAGAAATAATGGAGCTAACATATACTATGAACCGAATGTACCTGATGGACATCTACAGGACATTTCATCCAAACACAAAAGAATATACCTTCTCAGTACCTCATGGAACCTTCTCCAAAACTGACCACATACTTAGTCTCAAAGCAAGTCTCAACAGATACAAGAAAATTGAAATAAGTCCTTCTGTCCTAGCAGACCACCATGGATTAAAGCTGGATTTCAACAGCAAGAGAAATAGCAGAAAGCCCACAAATTCATGGAAACTGAACAACTTTCTATTGAATGACTACTGTGTCAAAGAAGAAATAGAGAAGGAAATTAAAAACTTCCTAGAATTCAATGAAAAGGAATGCACAGCATACCCAAACTTATGGGACACAATGAAAGCTGTGCTGGGAGGAAAATTCATAGCACTAAATGCCTACATCAAGAAATTGGAAACATCTAAAACTAGCAACTTAACAGCACACCTGAAAGCTCTAGACAAAAAGAAGCAAACACACCCAAGAGGAATAGACAGCATGAAATAATCAAACTGGGGGCAGTTTTGTTTCTTTGTTTCTTTTTTCTCCTCCCTCCCTCCCTCCCTCCCTCCTTCCCTCCCTCCCCCTTTCTCTCTCCTTGTTTTTCTTTCTTTCTTTCTTTCTTTCTTTCTTTCTTTCTTTCTTTCTTTCTTTCTTTCTTTCTTTCTTTCTTTCTTTCTTTCTTTCGTTGATCATTATATTTCCTTGTTCTAAAACTGTGCTTATATTACTTATATTTTATTTAATATTGAACAAAATTCACCTATATTTGAAGTTTTTTTTCTCCCATCCTAGAATCTGCTTGGCATATTTAGCATTTGTAAACAACATAATGCTTTTGGTGTTGATATGGTAACAGATCACTTGTCTTCAGCTACCTCTTCCCCTGTAGGAACCCCAAGGAAATGTACTTAGGTGGCTAAGATCTATTCAAATAATGATCTTCATAACAAAAGTCACTGTACCAAAATTAGTGATGGGTTCAGCAGATCACACTAGTTAAAGGAGCTACAGTTCAACATTGCCAGTGCAGGAAGCCTAAGGAAACCACTACTCAAGTAAAGCCAAGATCTTGATTTATGCCAAGGTAAAGAATTTTAGAGTGAGTCAAAATAGGGAACAAGTTTGATTTACTAAGAAAAGGTTTACTAAGTAAAATGTGGTGTATTAAAAAAAATACATGCTTAGTTGTAAAAATGGGCAATGAGATACGCACATGAATGCACAAGACAAAGTAGGTGGGGAAGGCCCAAGAGGCATTAACCATAGACAAAGAACTACAGGCAGCTAATGAATGCTGAGAGTGGGAGAAATCACCTTCTCCAGAAAAAAGTACACTGATTGGTTATTCAACACCAAATGGTCATCCTTAAAAAAACACACAAGTAACATTATACAACTGGAGAAGGTTATATTTAGGAATACATATGTAAATTCCTGTACCTATATGCATGTAACAACAATCAATGAAAAAAAAAGAGGCCATGAATTTGAAAGAGAGCAAAGAGGGAGGGTCTGGAGGGAGAAAAGGGAAGGGAGAAATGACACAATTCTGTTATGATCTCAAAAACTAAAGAAAAAAGAAAAGTATAAGAGTAAGCACTCCAGACGAAATAGAGTATCGTAGGAGAGAATCACACCAGAGTCTGTAAAGAATAGCACAGGCATAACTTCTGTGGCTTCTGGAGCTTCGTTGCTCATAGAATGTAACCTATATCCAAGTCCAGAGAATGAAATAGGGTGTATTGAAAAAAATATTATATAAAATCTTCTTTCATGATGAGATTGAAAATTGGTTTATTGGTTTATGAAGTGTTCCATGCTGGTTTACAGATAAGAACGGAATGTAGAAATGATGAGAAGAGATAAATAAAGGACAGAGGGATCCTTGCTATACATAGGGCACAGGGAGGTCAAGATACTTGCTTTGTCTGTAAATATGGTTTGTGATTTTGTTTGTGAAATTTTCTCAGGAAAATGACAGGTTTACAGATGATAAAAGAGTAAGATTATGTCCAAAGGTCGTATACATTTTGGCCTATAATGTGGTTAATTATCCATTATAACCCTTATTTAAAATACCTCGCAGAATGAGAATAGCGTCTCATGTTAGGTCAACCGTTGAAATTCTTTTCTCTTAGCCAGTTAGAGGTGAGAGACTTACTTCTTTTCCTTTTCAAGTGCCTTTAGTTTACCCTGTTTTCCTTCATTTTAAAAAAGTATTTTATTTTATATGTGTGTTGTGCTGAGCTGTAGTGTGTGTGTGTGTGTGTGTGTGTGTGTGTGTGTGTGTGTGTGTGTGTGTGTGTGTGTTATGTCTGTGTGGTATGTGTGTGTGTGTGTGTGTGTGTAGGTGTATGCTGGTACTTGGGGAGGCCAGAAGAAGTCAGATTCTCTTCAGCTAGAGTTATAGGTGGTTGTGAGCTTCCAAAAACAGGTTCCAAAAACTGAACTCATGTCCTCAGCAAGAGTAGTTTGTGGTCTTAATTGCTGTGCCATCTTCCCAGCCCTGTTTTTCTATACTAGCTCAAATTCAGAGGAAGTCCTTATGATTAACCTAGTCCCAAGGGTCTTGTCTTTGACTCAGATGACTTATTTCTTCTTTAATGTGTTGACTTTTATCTCCTGTGTTGACTCAAACCAGCCACCAATATCGTATAGTTGAAGAAATATTGCTTTTCCACAGACAACTATGATACTTTCTGGTTTCCAACCCTAGCATTAGTCCAATAGAACCCATAGTTCCACAGAATGCCAGGTAAACTCAATGATATCAGGCAACTGATTCTTGACTCGAGGCTGGGAGGCCTCATTGTGGTCTCATGATCCACTGCCAGTGGTTACTAACCTAGATCATGTATACAGATGGCTGCATTCCAACCTATCCCTACTAGTCTAGACTTGTGATGCAAAGCAAAAAAGAGACATTTTCCCAGAATCTCTGCTTATCTCCAAAGCAAGGTTAGTAACACCGGCTGCCTGTGGCTTTGGTACAGGGCAGCAGATGATCCATGTAAACATCATAGCTTTCACCATTATTTTTCCTACTTTTAAAAAGAAGTCTCAGCTCCTTGAAGCTAACATTGTCCCATAGCTCCAGGTATACTTGCCTTCACTGGAGTGTTGATGCTACACCCCGCACACAGGAAATCTTCTCTTTTCTTAGGTTTAGTATGGAGAGTGCATCTTAGCATTCCTTATGAATTGTCCTGTCCTCTTACTCATGATACTCAGCCTAAGCTGATGTAGACACTACCTTCTGGCTTGCATTTTAGTGTGCTCACATTCATTAAGTACCAAAAAGAAAGGGTACCATTTGTCAATCACTTTAATAGAGGCTGACTGCGTAAGAAGGACCTTCTTCACTTAGAAACTTCTCATTCATTGAGCTACAGATTGCTGCAGAGATTAATTGCAAGCCTAGAAGTTCCTTAATGGAGGGCATCTAATACCCGCTGGGCTGAGTCCAGCATGATGCTTTTCATGTGCCTGTCATTCTAATTATTCTATCCCTCCCTTCCTTTCTCCCACCCTCTCTTACTTCTGTCTTCCTTTTGTAGTACTGAGGCTTGAACCCAGGGTCTCATAAACACCAGTCAGTAGTCTATCCCTGAATTAAAGCCCCAGCCTTCTTTTTACTTTATTTATTTAGAAATGGAGTCTCACTTTGTAGCTCAGGCTGGCCTTGAACCTATTTTGTAGCCCAGTCAGTCCTTGGATTTGCAATTGTCTTACTTTGGGCTCCTGAATAGCTGAAATAATGGGCTTGCTCCATCAGGTTAGGCTTCACAGAATTATCTCAGGACTTTCATAATCCTCTACCATAGATTTATACATAGTAAAAGTTCTGTAAATCTAATTGTCTAAAAGTAAGTAAAATTGCCAAGAAAACATGCACAGTAATTTAAAATGACAATTATAAGAATAATTTAAAATATAAAACTGCTGAAAGTCTGCTAACTCAAAGGAAGATTCTTAATCTAGTCAGTTCTTATACAAAGAAAATAATTTGTCTGCGACTATGCTCTTGATAGCTGTCAATACTTTCAGGAATATTTCCAGAAAGTTGAGGCTCCTAGGAGCCTCTAGGCAGGAAATGGCAGTAAGAAGAGTGCTTGCTCTTTTAGACAAGGAATGTGGGCAGAAGGTGCCCATTGCCAGCTAGATCCTACCACCCTGCAGGTTTGTGGCCTGAACAGTGACTCTTGCCGCTGTCCTCGAATATCTGATCCAGTGAATTGGTGAGCTGGGAGCACAGTGTGGTGATGACCAAGTTTGCTAAAGGAGATTTGTTGAGGCTAATTACCCAGTTTGCAGATTTCCTAATCCATTCAGTCAGGCCCAGTATTGAAGGAAAAACAAATCAGTGACAATGGTTTTGAGTCACCTATAGGAACCTGGATCACCTATAGAGAAGTTTGCTAACTTGGGGAAGAGAGAAATGTATCTTTAAACTCTGAGGAACGCTATCAAAGGAAAAGAAATAATCAAACAGACACATCTGGGGAAAGTAATTTTCACCTTTATCACTAGCAATGAGTTTTACCCAAAGAACTGTCATAAAAACTCTCCCTTCGGTGTTCTTCCCTCACTTAGGCCCATAAAAATGCTGCTTCTGTTTAAGAAATAAGGAAAACGTTTGGTAAAGGAAAATGCATTTATTTATTTATAGTATGTTAAAGGGAGGAGGTCTACTCACCAGCCCCCCATATATATATACCCATCATATATACTACAGAAAGCCATTAGATATAGACAGACCGCAAGTGAAAATTAGCTTGGAAAAATGTTAAGTGACTCTTTCTGGACCTCAGGCTGCCTTCACCATCTCTATTCCATTACAGAACCAGCTTTTATTTATATATGGGTAGAGGGAATGGAGACTGAAAGACAATCCACCTTTTAAATTTAATTTCCATGTAATTATATAATCCCCTCCTCCCTCTCATTCTTCCTATCCCTCCCATACAACCCTGTTCCCTTTCTAAGTCAGTCTCCTCTTCTTTAACCATTGCTGTTTATATATATATATATATATATATATATATATATATATATATATATATATATACATATAAATGAGCAAATACATAACTGTAACGTTCTGAGTCCCTTCAGTGTTACCTGCATGCGTATGATTCTAGGGTTAACTGCTTTTGACAGGAAACCAATCAGGGAACACATCCCTGGGATAAACTAAGTTTTTCTTTCTCAGAAGTCCTTAATTGCTTGATGCTCCTTTTCTAGAGGTAGGGACTCCTTGAGATTTCTTCCATCTATGTTGGCATGTTGATTGGCATGGTTATTGTTCTAGTCTAGTTTAGGTAGATATGTTGTTGCTAATTCATGGATATGATGTTCTTGTCACAGCTAGAAGGTACAATTTCACATCAGACTTCTTGGTCCTTGGCTCTTACAATCTTTCCACTTGCTCTTCCAAGGTGTTCTGTGAGTTAAGGCAGGAGGTATGTTATCAGTTGAGATTGGGCATCCCATGATTCATTTTGACTAGTTGTGGCTTTCTGTAATGGTTTTCTTCTGCTGCAAAAAGAAGCTTCTTTGATGATGGATGAGATCTTCACTCATCTGTGGGTACAAGGATAAGTATTTAGAGTGGTTAGGAATTACACTAGTTTAGGGAAAAAGTGGCAAGTAAGTTCTCTTGATTCTATGGTCTTTCCTGTCACTGGTAGCTGGCTGATTTTCCAGTGTGAGGTACAATTCCTCTTCTCTCAGACAAGCCTTACATCCACTTACATGGCTTTTGGTTACAGCCAATATAAAAGTGTCACTGCTGAACCATTGTGGATATGTTTCCAGCAGTCATTGTTGTGGCTCATAGACTTTGCATCTATGGTTAAGTCTAATGAATGTTCCTCTCCCTTGGGTAGCACCCTCTGATCCTATGAGAAACAGTTCTCAGGAATAAACTTTCTGGTCACTTCTAGCCCAATTAGTTGATGTACTTTGTCCAACATATATCATATCTCCATCAATTGGGCCTTACTCCTAATTCTGAAAGAGAAGCAAGGCCAATGATAATTGGGAGTCTCTTGGATTTTTCTTATCAACAATTCAAGAGGAGGTTTGTCAGGAATGCTTGGCAATGAGATTTGTGGTAGATAATCTGTAGCTTGTGGAGAGAGCATTTCTTCCCCAAGTTGTGCAATTTTAGGGGAACTATGAAATAATGATCACCTATGTCTTTTCCAGTTTCCTTAGTGCCGCTTATTCTTCCCATCTCCCTCTGCTATATTGTCCTCCCCGCTCCCTCTCAGTTAAAACATCCCCCATTTTTGTCATCTCCCACTCCATCGCACCCATGTCCCATGGTTCTTCACTCTAGAGAGTCTCTTCCAACTTGTTCTCTTTTACATTTCTGGTTTCTCTAGGTTTTATGCTCATGTCTAAAAATTTGGGACTAGGAATAAAAAATAAGAATGAGACTCTTGTTTTTTGTGGTTTGGGTTACCTCAGTCAGTATGGTGTGTTCTAGTTTTATCCATTTTGCCTCAAAATTTCATTATTTCCTTTTTCTCATAGCTGAATAGCATTCCATTGCGTAAATGGACCACAATTTTATTATCCAGTCATTAGTTGATGGCCATTTATGTTGTTTCTACTTTCTAACGATTGTGAATCGAGCATCAATGAAGAGAGTTGAGTATCTATAGATATCGCTCTATATAAATAAAACACTGGCCAGTAGCCAGACAGGAAGTATAGGCAGGACTAACAGAGAGGAGAATTGAGGGAACAGGAAGGCAGAGGGGGGCGCTGACTGCAGCTGCTGCCAGGACAAGGAAGATGTAAGGTACCAGTAAGTCACAAGCCATGTGACAAAGTATAGATTAATAGAAATGGGCTGAATATAAGAGTAAGAGCTAGACAATGATAGGCCTGAGCTAATGGCCAAGCAGTTTAAATAATATAAGCATCTGTATGTTTATTTTATAAGTGGGCTAAGGGACTGCAGAGGCTTGGCTCTTGCCAAGAAAACTCTCCAGCTACATGAGTAAGTATCCACAGAGTAGGATGTTGAGTCCTTTGGGCATTTGCCAAAGAGGTGTACTGACGGATCACATGGTATGTTTACTTTTAGCCCTTTGAGGATGCTCCACACTGATTTCCAAAGTGGCTACTACAATCTGTAATTCTACCAACAGAGAATAATGGCTCCCTTTCCCTTTCTTCCTCATCAACATTGCTGTTAGTTATTTTCTTGTTCTTAGCCATTTTGATTAAGGTGAGATAAAATATCTAAGATGTTTTAATTTAAATTTCCCTAATTGCTAAGTACTTTAATGATTTTCCAAGACATTTCTCATTTTGAAAGAGAGTATCACAATTTTGTGGGCTAAAAGATCTCTAGTGGTTCTGGCAAAGTTCTTTGTGTCTTGTCCAGTCCTTTCTCAGGTATTGAGGGAAAACATTTTGTATCTTTTCTCTGAAGGTCACCTTTAAGCTCAGATTCTTATATGACTGTTAAAACACATTGTTTTGCAGATGAAGGAATGTGACAATCTACTAGCCAAAGAGAAGGATGGGGAAGGATGCCTCTTTTGATTCTGTTTTCTCCAACTTGAGACCATTGCCATCTGGCTGTGAATGGTGTTCAGAATGTAGTATTTCTCAAAGTGTGGTCCTCAGGTCCACATAATCCCATCATTTGGAACTTGTTAAAATGCTAGTTTTTCTAGAAAGTATCATCCTGAGTGAGGTAACCAGACTCAGAAAGACAAACATGGTACGTACTCACTCATAAGTTGGATAGTAGATGTAAAGCAAAGGATAATCAGACTACAATCCACAGCTCCAGAGAAGCTAGGAAACATGGAACACCCTAAGAGGGACACATGGATCGCCTTGGGAATCGGAAACAGATGAGATCTCCATGAGTAAACTGGGGATGAGGGGAGAAATAGAGGGGAAGGGATAGGAAATGAGAACATGAAGGAACAGATGGTCGAGCTGGGGGAGGGATAGAGTAGGAGAGCAATGAAAAGAGATATCTTGATAGAGGAAGACATTATGTGGTTAGGGAGAAACCTGATGCTGGGGAAATTCCCAGGAATCCACAAGGACAACCCCAGATTAGAGTACTAGCAATCAATGGAGAGGGTGCCTGAGCTGGCCTACCCCAGTAATCAGATTGGTGAATACCCTATCATCACAGAGCCTTAATCCAGTAACTGAGGGAAGCAGATGCAGAGATCCACAGCCAAGCACCAGGCCAAGCTCTGGGAGTCCAGTTGAACAGAGGGAAGAGGGGTTCTATGAGCAAGGGTGGGGTGAGGGTCAAGATAGTGATGGAGAAATCTACAGAGACAACTGAACCAAGCTCATATGAACTGACAAACTTTAGACTGACAGAAGCGAAACCTGCCAGGGACCAGACTAGCCCCTCTGCGTATGGGAGATAGTTGTATAGCTGTGTCTATTTGAGGGGCTCAAGGCAGTGGGATCAAGATCTACCCCTTGTGCATGAGCTGGCTTTCTGGAGCATGGTGGGACGCCTTGCTCACCCTTGATGCTGGGGGAGGGGCCTGGTTCTGCCTCAACTGAATGTACCAGGCTTTGCTGGCTTCCCATGAGAGCCCTTACCCTTTTGGAAGAGGGGATGGGGGGTGGGTCAAGAAGGAAGGTTGGAGAGGGGAGTGGGAGGAGGGATGAGCGGGGTATCTGTGGTTGGTATAGCAAATGAATAAAAACATTCTTAAATTTAAAAAGCTAGTTCTTAGGTGTTACTGCAAAAAAGTCATAGAATAAGGTTTTTTTTTGTTTTGTTTTTATTTCTCAAATATATTGGTAGAAGCAACCATTAGGCAGGTTCTGCAAAGGAGGAGAATCATTGCATGGGTTTCAGAGGATATTTATGACATTCTTAGCTTTTTGGTTAGTGGTCTGTTAGCTCATTCCAAAATATTTTACCTGATTGTAAGGTCAGATATAGAAGTGTAGCAGAAGTTTTCCTGTGTCCCACCTGGCCTGTGGTCAGGACAAATCTCTCTCACCCTCCAGTCCCACCCAAGTTCACACCCAAGTAAACACACAGAGACTTATATTATTTAAAACTGTTTAGCCGTTAGCCCAGGCCTACCACTGACTAGCTCCTAAACTTAAACTCAGCCCATTTCTGCTAATCTATAAATTGCCATATTTTCCGTGGCTTTACCTGTGTGCCATTACATGCTGCTCCCTAGATGGTGGGCTGGCATCTCCTAAATCAGCCTTCCTCTTCCCATAATTCTCCTAATCTGCTTATCCTGCCTATACTTCCTGCCTGGCTACTGGCCAATCAGCATTTTGTTAAACTAGTGTACAAAAGCATTATTCCACAGCATTTCCCCTTTGCCGTTTAATTAAAAAGGAAGGTTTCAGGCCAGGCAGTGGTGGCACACACCTTTAATCCTAGCACTTGGGAGGCAGAGACAGGCGGATCTTTGTGAGTTCGAGGCCAGTCTGGACTATAGAGCAAGATCCAGGAAAGCTACACAGAGAAACCCTGTCTCAGAAAACCAAAAAAAAAAAAAAAAAAAGGAAGGTTTTTAACTTTAACATAACAAAATTATGACAAAACAGTTATCAAGCAAGAATTACATTTACAATATCTAGTCTATTTGTATTTTGTAAAATTAAAGAAAAATTTTCTATCTATCCTTATATTTGTGAGTCTAAGGTTTCATATCTAATTTATCTTTTATCATAACCAAGGAAAATTGTAGCTATCTAGTCTTCAACTACATCAAAGACCTCAGAATGATACAACATTACCTAAGTAAACAGAAAGAGCATTGTAAGCAACTTCAGAAAATCTAGAATCACAGAGACAGTTGCCTGCCTAGACAGTCATTCAAAGTTCCTCTGTAACATTGGGGCATCCATCTTCAGCCCATAGGCCTAGTCTCTCAGTCATTTTTTTTATCTGTGTTCTGTAGAATGTCTGGCAGTTTCTTTTGTGAAGCAGGAATCTGAAGGACCATTTTGCCTTGCAAAGTTCAGTGGTCACCTTCCTATTGGTCCTGCATGTCCAGTCGATACAACATTTTGTCAAGCAGTCCAGGCAAGAACAGTTTCTTGACCAAATGGCTATTTTTGCCAAGAAGATAAACTTCATATGGTGTGTCTTCGATGGCCATCTTTCTCTTTGAAGTAAATTGGTGCTGCCATGAGCAGACATGTCTCACTGTCCAGAAAGTCTAAGTTTTTAAAACATTTTAAATGCCATATTCTGTAGGTCTTTGAAGTGTCTGAAGATTACCTACCTAATTGAATTATATCTATGTATATCTAGAAAACTTAACATGATTATAAGTTTGACTATCATAGAAGACTAATTATTAATCTGTATTTCTTAATTATCCAATACAATTTAAATGAGTTACATAAATATAATACCTTAAACAAGAGTAGAAATATATATATATATGTATATATATATACACATATATATAATAACAAAATTAACTTTAAATTTGTATCAGTAAACTAAAATCCATAGCAATGTAAAACATTTAAAACAAGTTGTTCCTCTTTAAAAGAAGATTCAATAATCTACCCTTTCATCCTATCATATCTATACTATCCCCATTTCTTCTTTATAAAGAGATTGACTATGACCAATAACAATTTGCAACCAACAATCTAAACAAAGACAAACATCCATGATCCATTTTTTGGGGAATGTGGGTATAGTTTTCTAGGCTACTTCCTGCTGATAATGGGTGCTGTATCCTTATGGGGGTCCTGAGAAAATTAAGAATTATGATCAAGTCCTGACTGGAATAGTCTGTGAGCCTGCATTGTCTGAGCCAGTTACCTTGAAACCTTTCTGGATGTTGGATCATCTGGGCCATGGTGTCATTGGAGACCTTTCGGGGGTCTTGACTGGTCAAACCATATTAGCCTGGAAGCAATCTACAGCTTCTCATCTTCTGTGGAAACAAAAGCAGAACCTCTTTTCCAAAGCAGTTTATCCTTAGATATAAATTTTGAAATCAAGATACCTTTAAAATATACATATTGATTTGACTCAGTAGCTTTTACAATCAAATGTCTCTTTGCAGTTAGAAATCCTAAAGACAACGCAATCCAGATTGTCTGTGTGATTTTCATCTTTATGTGGCTTATTTTTTATATTATTTTACTTTCTCTTTAAAGACAATTTTTTAAAACTATCTATTTATATAACTATCTATCCTTTTTTTTCCTTTTCCTTTTCCTACATACAATTTTACACACAGTGTAAACCGTTTAGAGGTTTGTTTCATCTGAAGCTGTTTTATTGTGAATCTATTGCTTTAAACTGTAGATGACTAGGACTGAAATGGCAGCTTTGGCTGCTGGCTCCACCCACCTCAGCTTTCTAACAGCTTTCCAACATGGTGGAACTAAGTTTACCACCAGCTCCGGGGGAAAGCATGCTATCCACCGACTCTGGGAGGCAGTGGGTCTATGCTTCCATCCAGCAGTGTGTAGCCCAAAATCCTCTTTTTTTTTAACTAACAAAAGCTAAATCTACCACACAATGTGCTGGTGGTTTGCAGATGCCACTGTGTACAGTGGCAGGAACCTGTCATACTGTAGCTCAAGCCCACATGCCATGGTGTCTCTATATCACAGCTTTCCTGACAGATACAACTAGGAAGCCACTCTTGACTACATTTTAGAACCCTTTTTAAAAGCTTTCTCAGGTTTTGGGTGGAAATTCTTACCCCATGTCTGGGCACCATTTGTAGCTGGAAGATTTCCTGTGTCCTGGCCTGTCAGTGGTTGGGACAAATCTCTCCCACTCTCATCCCCCAAGTAGACACATAGAGGCTTATATTAATTAAAAATGCCTGGTCATTAGCTCAAGCCTACCACTGACTAGCTCAAGCCTACCACTTAAACTCAGCCCATTTCTGCTAATCTATAAATTGCCATGTTTTCCATGGCTTTACCTGTGTGCCATAACATGCTGCTCCCTGGAGGGATGGATGGCGTCTCCTGAATCAGTCTTCCTCTTCCTAGAATTCTCCTTGTCTGCTTATCTTACCTATACTTCCTGCCTGGCTACTGGCCAATCAGTGTTTTATTAAACCAGTGTACAAAAGCATTATTCCACAGCATAGAAGTGGACAATGAATGAAACTAGCCCAAGATGGTTTGCCTGTGAATCTGCAACATTTCTACCCTCCATGGTCTGGTAGTTCTAAATGTTGATTTTCAAACCTGGGACAAATGGTTGAGATTCCTTTTTAACATATCAAAGGAGACTTGGCTCCCAGATTCTCCCAGGATCTCTCAGCCTCTATCTGTTACAGGGTATGGTTGGCATGCCCCCACCCTCTACCCCCAAACTCTCTAGCCCAGAGGTTGGCCAGCCTGCCCTTTCCCCAGAGGCTCTTCCTTATATAGTTTAGCCATTTTAGGTTTTTAGGTGCTCACCCCCTTTTTTTTTACCTTTTGAGATCTTGCTTGTTGCACCTGGCTCCCCTATCCCTCTACCTCCCCCCCATTTCCTCATATGATTCAGGGTCAGGCCCACTCTGGACTTTCTGCCTCTGGCTATGCTCTCCCTTTTGTCTACAATAAACTTTCTCATCCACCATACCTAGGAGCAGTCATGTCTTTTCTTTTTCCTTCTTTTTTTTTTTTTTTCATTTACTAAATAGTCAACCAGTCTTGTAGAATCTTTAAAATTGATGTGCTTTTGATCCCCTAGGGACTTCAGCTCAGAATACAGAATTGAAGGTGATAACAGTATTTTAGGTAACTATCAGATACATAACTGTTTTCTCCATTATTCTCCCCCATTACAGGTTTGACCCACAGAAGATGAGAACTGTTTTCAAGGCTAATGGTCTCTAGAGGTCATATTGTCAGGGTTTTGGAGGTTCCTGCAGAAATCATGAAACACCTAGCAGCTGTACTATAGGCAATCCCAAAAATCTTCCAAGACTGTATGATCAGAGTTAAAGGAAATGCCAATTGAGAAAAAACAAAGAAGGGCACTTACTTAAGTATAAGCAAAGCTCTGTGTTGTTGAACAATAGAAATCAAAGTTCTCAAAACAGAGATTTCCACTACAAAGTGTAGATGTAACCAACCGTCTTATTAAATAAGAAACACAGAAACAATGTAAAAGAGAAAGCTGAGAGGTCAGAGCTCAGAGCTAAAATCTCACCCTTCCGCCTGCGGTGTCCCAGCTTCCCGAAAGAGAGCTATATCCTGTCTGTACGTCTTTTTTATAGTATTATTGTTCTGCCTTCTCATTGGTTGTAAACCCAAACACGTGACTGCCTCATCACTGTCTGAATGTACAGCCCCCTAGGTCTTAAAGGCATATGTCTCCAATGCTGGCTGTATCCCTGAACACACAGAGATCTATGGATTAAAGGTGTGTGCCACCACCGCCACACTCTGTCTATGGCTCTAATAGCTCTGACCCCCGGGCAACTTTATTTATTAACATACAATCAAAATCACATTTCAGTACAATTAGAATACCACCACAACAAAGTTCAAGAATGTGCACAGTGATGAAGGTTTTAAGATAATACTCTTTGTGATCTTGTCCTTTATATGCACAGTAAGACATTGTATTGTCACTATATACATCAAGGACAAGTCAAGGCCTATACAGTCTAATATTAGCCAATATCAAGAGTTCATTTTAAATATTTCACATTTATGTAGCTCTTGGGCAGGTAAGGCTATATTTCTATGGCTATCACTCATTGATGAGAATATTCTAGAGGGTCAGAAAATAGATAATCAGTTATATAAAAGTTCTAGGACCAAATAAACCCAAAGAACTCAGCTTTGAAAATAACATGTCATGGTTTAAAAATTGCCTCGAAAAGCCTAAAAATTTACCTTCCACTGCAAGTTTTAATATACCTATCTTTCTCCCTTCTCAAGAGAATAGATGTTTGGTTTGATCTCCATTGCTATAACAGATGCCTTGACCAAAAGCAACTTAGGGGAGGAAAAGGGATATTTGACTTGTACTTCAAGGTTATAATCTGTTATTGAGAGTGTCAGGTCAGGGACTTGAAGAATAAACCATTGAGGAACACTGTTTGCTGGCTCACATGCAGACTAATCTTTACTCAATCTTCTTATACAGACCATGAGCACCTACCCAGGAAATGATATCACTCATGGTGGTCTGAGACCTATTACATTGTTGAACAATTAAGACAACCTCCAGTAGATGTGCTCACAGGCCATGCTCATTTGGATAATCCCTTGACTGACACTCCCTTCTCAGGTGACTCTAGGCTACATAAAGCTGACAGTTAAGGCTAACTAGGACACTGGAATATGGGAATATCCAGGTGGGTAGTCATTCATACATAATGAAAAGTCTCTCAAATGTTGATACTATGTGTGAAATGGTAGCAGTAGAAAAACAAGTCTGGGAAGTTAAGTTTTCAATGTGAGTCTGGAGCATCAACTATGGAAGGTAGTACATTTTGTTGCTGTCATGTGCAGTTCTTGTGTTGCATAGATTATATTTGAAGAAGTCGGATTAAGGAAGTCTGGCTGGAACATCAAAGACTACACTGTACTGTATTCCTACTGAGTGAAAGCCAACTCTTGAGAAATTCTGTCATAAGCAATATTACCCAGTCCAATGTAAGACATAAGTCCTCTCTGGTCCTTTTCAGCCTGCAGAGTGCACTGACCCTTGAAGCCCTGAAGTAGGGAAGGGAGAGAGTTAGGTTTCATTAGTTGTCAGTGTTTGTTGATACTCAGTTGCCAGCCACTTTATGTAGAAAAATCATTGAAGGCAAGTATTAAAACCTTCACTGTAATAATCTAAAGGTATTTCAAATGTGAAATGCAATGTTTAATATTGTGTTGAGAATCACTGCCAGGGAAATCAGTAAAGCTTACCTCTTGAGTGTGTCTATGAGGCTACTTCTAGGGAGAAAGTCTCTTCCTGTATGTTGGCTCCCTGAATCGCGAAAGCATTATCCCATAATCTTGTCTGGGGACCCAGATGGAAGAAAAATATAAAAAGGATATGTAGTGTAAATATATTCATTATGTTTGCTCCCTCTCTGTTTTCTGGTCACCAGTGTGTGGTGGTTTGAATAGAAATGGCTTCCATCGACTCATGTGTTTGAATGCTTGGCCCATAGTGAGTGGTGCTTTTAGAAAGTGTAGCCTTCTTGAAGGAAGTGTGTCATTATGGGGGCAGGCTTTGTGGTCTCATATGCTCAAGCTATACCAAGTGTGGCACTCGGTGCCTTCTCAGGCCTAATAGTCTCCTTCTCAGGCCCGTAGATCAACTTGTAGAACTCTCAGCTCCTTCTCCAGCACCATGTCTGCCTGCTTGCCAGCATGTTTCCTGCCATGACGATAATGGACTAAACCTCTGAAACTGTAAGCTAGCCTCAATTAAATGTTTTCCTTTATAAGAGTTGTCATGATCATGGTGTCTTTTCACAGCAATAAAACTCTAAGACACTGTGTAAGAGTGGCTTTGCTTGCCCATATCTTGATATCTATGACAGACCAAAACTTTAAACCAAGGAGCCAAAATATCCTTCACCTTTATGGTACACATTTTAGGTATTCTGCCAAACGTTTGAAAACTCTGATTAAATTGATGAGGCGTGTGTGGCAAGAGAGAGGGAGGACAAACAAATCCATCCAAGATAGCCAATGCAAGGTTGTTAAGTGTTCAGACTATAGACTTAGGGACACTTGGGCAAGAATCCCAGTTTGATCATTGATTTACTACAAACCATTGAGAAATGTAAAAACATCTTAGCACCATGTTTCTCATTTCCTCAAGAAAGGTTCAGCTATGATTATGAGGCTCAAAAAAAAGAGACATATGAAGTATCTGTATAGTAAGCCCTCAATTGGTAGTACTATGAAATAAAGAAAAACATTGGGCAAATTTACATAACTAACAAGGTTTTAGTCTCTCAAAAATCTGAAGTTTTGTCTTAAGTTCAGAAGCTCATACATACTTTAAGTCTTCCCATGTGCCCTAAGTTAAATTTTAGAAATCTTTGAAAATTCAGACTTTTATTTTTCATTGTTTACCCCTTAGGAATTTCTTATTGCATTTATGCTTTTTGACAGTGGAAATAAATTGTCAAGTTTTGATGTGTCTTAAAATACAAAACTGTTTTGTTCAGTAGTTTACTCTCCCTGATTTTCAAAGTTAATCCACTTTCAGTTTATTTGTGAGAATATTTCTATCATTATTTGAAAATAAGATACAACGTAATAGAGTTGGCTATTGAAAACATTTTCTTTAAAACATTATTTTCCTTTTCAAAGTCAAGAAATAAATTGATACATTAAGGACTAAAAGATATCACCTTTCCCTAAAATATATTAACTTTTACCTTATTTTCATCCACTGTGAAGTTTATGGAATCAAAATGAGCATCTAGTTTTTACATAAATGGTGAGAAATCATTTTCAATTTGATTTATGCAGTGAGTGATCTGAACAGAGAACACAGTCACAGCCACATCAGCCCCTCTATTCCCCCCCCACAAAAAAGGAAAAGAAAACATAGAGTTTCTATGGTGATAAAAGTAAAAGGGTAAGGTTCAGAAAATGAGAAAGGGAACTGGAAATTTATCTTGTTAACCCCATAACAAAGAGCATTAGCCAAACTTTAAAACTTTAAAACAAATTTAACTGTAAGCAACAGAACCCTGTGTTGACTGTCTTCTGGGAAAATTATCATATTAATATGTTAGCTCACATATCAGGCTTCATGATTTGTTCACTCAGACTCACTCTTTTGATCCCATGTCTTCTCAATTGTTTGCATTATTGGGCTCCATCATCAGCATCAAAAAGAAATAGAATCCTCTTTAACAATATACAGATATGTTTATTAGACTCTGGCTTGATTTTGGTCAAGTTCTCATGCCAGTGATGCCTTGACTGCTTAACCTCAGTCTTATGGCTACCCTGGCAGCCTGGTATATAAGATAGTTCTTATCATAATTCCACTCTTAGACAGAGAACAGATGAGTTCCCCAAAGGAACTAAAAGGCAGTAGTTGAACAAAAGATAACTGGGTTCCTCAATCAAGCAAACAGTTTCAGGTGATATATTATATCCTGACCACTGTTCCCAGTGAATACATAAAAGATTCTGCCACTGATGTACCTTTCTGTCATCTGTTCTCTCAATTCCTTCTCTTAGTCCATTTAGCTTCTGTAACATGTCTTATAAATTGAATGACTCAGAAACAATAAAAATTTATGAATCAGCATGGACAGTTCATGTTCAGAATGATGGCATGTTCACTTTCTGATGATAGTCACAAGCTGTCAATATCATTACGTCGTAATGGTGGTCAAGGGTGGGCAATAGTGCTTTCCGGTCTCTTTTATAAAGATGCCATCTTAGTCTCTTTCCAGATGTTTTAACTAAATGTCACACACTAAGTTAAAAAGAAAGGGATCTCACGTTTCTAATACAAGGCAATATAGAGGATTCTATGGTAAGAGCTCAGGATTGGACTAGACACCTAGCCAAACTGGTTTTTGGAAACTCACACTTTCCAGATCCTTTTAAGCCACAAGTCCATTAATCCATCTATGAGAATCGAGGATCAATCATCTCTTAAAGGTTCCACCTGGTCCCATCTTCCTATCTCATGATGGGAACTTAATTTCAACATGAGTTAGATAGACAAGTCTTACTGAAACCATGTAAATCACTAATTCAATTCTTGAGTGCACTGTCCTTATAATCTAATCACTCTGAAGTGCCCCATCTATCCATACTGTAGCCTTTGAGGTTAAGGTTTCAACATACATATTTTAGGGCTAACAGATATTCAGATTAGAGTAATATTGTTGGTATCACATTCACATGCCTTTTCCTGGTCAGTGTCTGCACTTCCAGCACCATGCACACTGCTGGCATCTTACAGCTGCTCCTCTTCTTCATAGAATTGCCCCTAAGCATCATAAGCCATTTTGAATAGAAGTTTGTATCCTATACACATACAGAGGGGTGACCAATGACTCTTTGAAGAAAATTACAAAAGCATACTTGTCATGTCTCAAGGCAGTGCCAACTCTGTTAGACAGTTTACATTCCAGACTTCCCTTACGATCCAGCTAGAAACACATCCCTGCTCACCAGGCCTTCACTCCTGCTTATTCCAAGACTCCCCCTCTATAATTCCCAAGTACACAATTCTCTTTTTCAGGCTCATGTTCTAGGTACTTTGACTTCAGATAGTTCAATTCATCAATTCAGTCATCTCTAACCTCTATGACCCTTGAGGGACCAAGTTTTGATCCATTCCCAATTTTCATAATGACTTACGTTTTCATTTGCATATACCTCAAGATGGCCAAACCATACTTTCCATGCCAATATTTTTCAACTTTAATATTACATATATGTAGCTAGAGTTTTCCGGCCTTGCCCACAGTCAGGACAAATCTCTGTCACCCGCCAGTCCCACAGCCGCTCAGACCCAACCAAGTAAACACAGAGACTTATATTGCTTACAAACTGTATGGACGTGGCAGGCTTCTTGTTAACTGTTCTTATATCTTTTTTTTTTTTTGGTTTTTCGAGACAGGGTTTCTCTGTGTAGCTTTGCGCCTTTCCTGGAGCTCACTTGGTAGCCCAGGCTGGCCTCGAACTCACAGAGATCCGCCTGGCTCTGCCTCCCGAGTGCTGGGATTAAAGGCGTGCGCCACCACCGCCCGGCTGTTCTTATATCTTAAAGTAACGCATTTCTACAAATCTATACCTTGCCACGTGGCTCGTGGCTTACCAGCATCTTCACATGCTGCTTGTCCTGGCAGTGGCTGGCAGCGTCTCCTTCTGCCTTCCTGTTCTTTTATTTCTCCTCTGTTAGTCCCGCCTATACTTCCTGCCTAGCCATGACCAATCAGGTTTTATTTATTGACCAATCAGAGCAACTTGACAGACAGACCATCCCCCAGTACAGCCAAGTGCAGACCATCTCAGACACCTGCACTCAGGCCCATGGTCCTAATCATCCTCTATGCAAACCTGCTGGGTAACGCCACAAGGAACCCAAGAAGGGCTCCCACAGGACATACATTAACATCCCACAGCACATATACCTTTCAACATGCTAACTAAATAACTCTGTGTAGCCTGTCTAGAGGCAGAGTCTAAGTGTCTTAGAAGTTCCAGGTAGTGCCACTACTGCTAATCTACACACCACAGTTTGAGTAGCAAGTTCTTGCATGCACTGGTTATTTTAAATCATTCATAATAAAGTGTACTTTATTCAGGAAGCATTCCATATTTAAATCATTCATTCATTTAAATCATTCAGAATAAAGTGCACTTTATTCAGGAAGCATTCCACAAGTGATTGTTTTTAGGTTGTGAGCTACTTTGAAAATGGGAACTGAAGACATTTGGATTGAAAGAAAAACTGAGTTGAAAAACATTTTTGCCTGTTCAGAGAGCTATGTTTTACTTAGGTTATGTGAGATTCCTATTCATCTCCCACTTCACTGTTTGATTTACGGCAGATGTTTTTCTATACACTAAACCATAGTCTAAAAAGATTTTAGCCTCTCCTCCTGAAAGTACGGCCAGCGTTTTCTTTCATCAGCTTGATACAGTACAAATTCTTGTCCTAATAGTGAAATGATTCACTACAGCTTGCCCAGTGATTGGGTAAAACCAAAACATAGCTCTCTGAACAGACGAAGATAGGCCTTTTCTGTATCCCAGAATCTAATCAATATTTATATGTATAATTCAGCTATCATTTGGCTTAAAAAGGCTCACTGGGAAATGTTATCATTTATACTATTTTCTACAAAGAAAATATTTTACTGTTTAAAATAACTCTAGACTTTTAAATTATAACCTGTTTTTATGTTCAGGCTATCTGAGTATTATTTTTCCTGCAGTTGTACATAAAATATTTTTACATTCAAAAAAGAACAAATACTATAGAATTGCATTGCATGAAATATGTAGAATATACAAATTCATAGAGACAGAAAGATTAGACGTTATCTCAAGACAGAGAAGAAAGGAATATAGAACAATGATTTCCTAAGTACAGAATCTCTTTTTTGTGTGATGGAAAAACACCACAAATGGACAGTAGTATCAGGACATAATATCATGAATGTAATAAATCAATATAATTAATGAATGTTATAAATACAATTATTGAATGAATAGTGAGAATGTAATCAATGAATACCACAAATGCAATTATTACCATGAGTGTAATTAACGAATATCATGAGTATAATTTAAAAATAAATTTAAAAAAGAAAAACATTTTTATAAAATATAGATTTTCTGTCCTTCATAGACAGTTCTCAATGAAAGTTACCAAGGGAGATGAAAGTTACCAAGTGTATTTTTTTTAAAGTTTCCAGATAGCTGGCAATGGAAATACTTACTGAACCTAATTCCTTCTGTTCTAGCACTTAGAGCTAAGGGGCCAATTAGTGATGGGGCAGTATTTCTCAGATGCTCTGGTAGAAATGGAAAATGACAATTTCTAGAAGAATTTGAATGTGATTTCTTATTTGGCATGGGAGCACCAATGTGTACCCTGGACCTCAGCTTCTGAGTCTAATCTTGAAGTTAGTCATGCTTGAGCATGTGATTTATCCCCATAGAAAGGATAATGGCTTCATCTGAGATGTGCATTCCAGGTTACAGGTCTGAGGGCCACTTCATTCTATTGCTCATAGCTCAGACAACCCTCTGACACAGTACCTCATTAATTGTAGATGAGGCACCGATCATCCTGTCATCCTGGAATCCTGAAGTAACTGACTCTTGTCAAAGATTGAGAATACGTTGGTTTTAAAACTAGATATACTTCTCTGAATGAAAATTTGCATGTGTTATGCTTCTCTCTGAGAGAAACTATGTAAGCATGATAAATACTGGTACATATACACTGGAATATAATTAAGTATATAATGAAATCTACTTAGAGAAAAGATGTGATTTTTCAATCCTAAGTGCATTAGAATTGCCCAGAGAACTATTTGAACACATTAGTTCAGTAAGTCTAAGAAAGAGTTCAGGTGTCTCCTGTCACCAGGGCTCATGTACAGGATTGAATATCATACATAGTGATAAGTGATCAGTTTCAAGCTTCCAAATGCACCAGAAATAGCCATCCAGATTTTTAAAAACACAGACTGCCGAGTTCTGTCCTGGATGCTGTAATTCAACAGGCCTGAGGAAGGAATCTGAGAATTTGCAAGCAAGCTCAGGCGATGTTGCTATTGTGGATCCATGGATCATACCTTTGGGGACAGTACTAAAAGCATATTTCAAAGCAATTGACTTCAGTGTACAACAGAGATAGAGAACATTAATGGGGACTGATATGAAATCAGAGAAAGCCTAGGAAAGCATGTGCTGAATAGCAAGTGGATTCTTTGTTGAGACACAAAAGTTCAGTACCCATCTCTGTCATCTAATAGCTGGAGGTCTATTATCCAATTCATAAAAGTTTTAGTATTCTCATTTGTAAAATGAGTATTATAAGTATGCAGTTAGCTTATGTGTTAAAGATGGATGCAAAGACAATTACACATAGTAAGTACTCAATGAATGTACATGTATATATATTCTATTATGTTATTTTGTAGTCAGTAATATTTCTGTTACACAAAATATAAAACATCATTCTTGGAACACAGAATGTTCATTTTATATACTTCTTCATGTATACATGTTCTTCTTTATATTTGGAAAGTCTATGTTGTGGATATAGAGGGCATCTTCATGAGTATTGTCTGATGATGATACAGATAGATGATTACAAATCATGCATCTTTCCATGATGTTTCTCACTCAAATGATAACATCTTGGTCACAATTTTTAGGACAAGAAATATATAGACTTAAGACATCTTGGAACATAGCACATTTGACAAACTGGGGGAGATAAAGGCTGTTTTTAAAGATGACTCAAAGATTCCATGCTTTCCAGAATCTCCACTCTGCTGCTTTCCTCTCAGCATGAGAGCTTTCCCTAGTCATGAAGCCTGGGCTTCCAGTAACTAACATACCATGGTAGAAACATTGTCCCGAGCCTGCAGCTTCAAGGCTCCTCACAGTTTATCTTTGCTCTTTTCTTTCTTCACTATGAACAGATGACAGTGGAATATAGACGTGGGGGTGGGAGCAGAGTCAAGTCCACCAATTGTTTCTGGTAGGCTATGAGAACATGAGAAAACCAAGTTAAATTAACAGAGTTGACTGGTTACCATGCAGTTTACAAGGGCTTGAAGAATAATGAGCTTGAGCCAGCCAAAGCACCCAGTAAAAACCACAGAATTACAAAAAATAAGTGGGTGTCTTAGGTTATCAAGTTTAGATGTTTGTTAGAGGGTGATGTAAACCAGCTGATATAAAATGTTGAAAGAACAAAATTTAAAGGGCAGAGATAATGAGGACTGGGTATAAGTAAGAGACTCCACATTTTATTACCTTCTAAAAGTTGTTTGGAGTTAGGCCCATTACAAACAAATGCGAATAAAACAGCATTTTACTTCACATTCACCCAAATAAGATATATATCATGGAAAGCTTAATGTTAGAATTTCCAAGTCATTTATTTGAAGAGTAGGATAGTGGTTGTTTTATTCATCATTTTATGAGCAGTATGTGATCAATCCTGGTTGGATATCAAGAGGGAAGACCTCTACCACTAGGTAGATTTTGCTTTAGATAAGAGCTAGGTAACATTACTAGTGTGTAGGTCACAGACAAGGCTAAAGCAATAAAAGACTGTGTGTGTTTCCCATTTTTGACTTGTAAGATTTAGCAGAAATTGGGTTGTTGACTAATCTACAAAGTCATTCTAACAGTGAAAATTGAGTATAAGGGGCAATGAGGATAGTACTAATTTTATTTTTTAAAGAAATTGCCTCCAGGAAGCATGGGCACACAGCGTTTATCTTCACAGAGCCATTGGCAAACCCAAGAAGATAGGAGCTTTGAGGTTATCAGCTAGTGGCACTGTGTTCTTATCAGTACTGAAATCAAGGATGCTCTTGTCCACTCCTCAGTAGAGATAATAAGAAGCACCCGCATCCTTCCATATACAACTGTCTTTGTGTAAATGCGCTTAGACTGTTCAACTTGGTAACTCTTAAGTGGCTAAGACTATAGAATCTAATTATTCTATACCAAATTAAATTGATGTTCAATTTCTTTAAAGTGTACAAATAAATTTGGCAAGCAAGTCTACTAACAATAATTAAACACATACACTATTACATATTTTGGTATTGTCTCTGTGTGTGATTTGATTTGGATAATTTGTGACCTACAGTGTGGAACACAGGACAGCTACAAAATAAAATTGCATTTCTGATTAGTTTGGTAACACTACCATAGCAAGGATGTCTCAACTCCAGGAGTCATTGATTACTGAACAGGTGATTTATAGGTTGCCATGGATATTTGCTGAGCATCTGCTGAGCAGAATGGGACTCTGTGGGAATGAAAATGATTTAGAAAACTTCCTTGTCTTTAGCTAGAGGCATGCTTATTGGGAAAAATTAGGCAAAGTAAAGAAAAACACTGCAATTATGATGTGTAAAAGACAAGGAGAGGTCCAGGGAAGAGGACAGAACTGCAAGACAAAAGGCAACAGACATTAGAGCATCGAAATTATTTTGAAGATAAGCTACTGATTTTTTTAACCAGAAGAGAAATAAAAAACAAAACCAAAAATATCTCTTATTTTGAGAGAAACCCCTTCTCAAATATCTTGAGGAATGTGTTGGACTATCAAATATTTGGAGAGAGCAGCATTTTCTTTGGTCTGGTTGGGAGTCAAACTCACTCGAGTAGGAGTAGGAGTATCTGGAACTGAAGAGCACAGTTTGGGCAAGATGGTGGATGGCCTGAGGTGCCTTGGTAAGGACTTCATGCTAAAGGAAATGGAGCACAGAAGGATAGAGGCACAGAGTGACCTAACAGAATGTAGTGGTCAGCTCTACATAGAAGATGGCTAGAGCCTGGGTTAGTATGCTGGACATAGGTTGTCAGGAAGCCGATCTATTATTTAAGTGACTATTAAGAACAGTGTTTCCAACAGAAAGTGTGAAGGAGTAGGGGAAAAAACCAAACAAAGGGGGCAAAAGTCTCAGGCAAGTATGTGAGTTCAGGGATGGGCCCAGCCTGAGTCATATCCCAGATGAGCTCCATTGCGTAAATTTGCCATCATTGTTTCCTCCACCAGTCATCTGCTGGCTGGAAGCTGTTCGGAAGGAGACTTAAACCTTGAGGCTCATCTGGCTCTCTCTATGAGTGTGTTTCTAAGCCCAAGGATCACCCTCTGAAAATCAGAGGCATAACAGTTATAATGAATGACAAGTACAAACTGCTAAGCGATGTGGCATGAAGATGCTTAAAAATAAAAAGAATTAGAGGCTCTGAGCGAGCATTAATATAATAGTATCTGCTACATAGGAGCAGTGAAGAAGGAACAGAATACAATAGTTACCAAACCTTGTTTGGGTAATGGTATAAAGTTTCTATGGGTGTTTGTAATGAAGATGGTGGCTATTGTATTGGAAGGTGTTAGGTTAAATAAAATTAAAGAGGATGTTTATTGCTTAAATTCTCAGATCCCTTAATGACCCAGGGAATAGACATAAGACAAAATATTTTGAAGTTTGTTTAGACAAGGCATATACTAGAAAATGTTTGCTTCAGAGATGTTAGTAGTTTACACCAATAAAACTAATGAGATGACTAAGTCACAAGAGTGATAGATTTATGGTGGGTGTCTTGTCTCTTTTAATTTTTTAAAGATTTATTTCTTTTATGTGTATTGGTGTTTTGCTTGCATGTATGCGTACCATGTGCATGGAGTGCCTGTTAGGGACAGAAGGAAGCATCAGGTCTCTTGGAGTTGCAGAGCTCTAAGAACCATTGAGTGGGTTCTGGAAATCAAACCCCATTCCTCTGAAAGAGCAGCCAGGGCTCCTGATCACTGGGCCTTCTCTTGTAGCTAGAGTTTTCCTGCCTTGCCCATAGTCAGGACAAATCTTTGTCACCCACCAGTCTCACAGCTGCTCAGACCCAACCAAGTAAACACAGAGACTTATATTGCTTATAAACTGTATGGCCTTGGCAGGCTTCTTGCTAACCGTTCTTATAGCTTAAATTAATCCATTTCCATAAATCTGTACCTTGCCACATGGCTGGTGGCTTACCGGCGTCTTCACATGCTGCTGGTCATGGAGGCGGCTGGCAGTGTCTCCCTGCCTCAGCCTTCCACTTCCCAGAATTCTCCTCTCTCCTTGTCCCACCTACTTCCTGCCTGGCCACTGGCCAATCAGTGTTTTATTTATTGACCAATCAGAGCAATTTGACATACAAACCATCCCATAGCATTCTCTTCTGTTTTTCTACTTAGGCAGTGAGAAAGTGAGAATTCAATAATGTGAGGGTAAGATGAACAACTTAGGTTTTGATTTCATGAGTTTAAAATGTTGAAAGGAAGGAACAAATTCCAAGCTGATGATACAACTGTGGGTGGTGGAAGCTGAGTAAAGTCTATATATAAGCTCACTCAGGATGAGGGTGGAGAAGGCAGGGTAAAGGGTTAAGATGGACACTTGGAAGGCAATGAGGCTTAATTGAGGGAAAGAAAAGCAGCCAGCCAGAACTTTATAGAAGTAAAAGAGACCCAAGGATGAAGAGGTCTATTAATATTAGAGCTAAATGCTGAAGGTTTAATTTGCAAATTAGGCAATTCACATTTTTAGTGACAGTACATTCATTGACTGTTAAGTATATGTATCATATTTTAATAGGTAGAAAAATCCAGTGGATGTTGAAGAGATGGAGCAAGTCCTATGCAAATTTTAGTAAAAGAAGAAATATAGATTTCCTTAGATGTAGAATCTAAGTTGGTAAAGGCATAGAAAACACTTTGAAGAAATAGTTGAAAGCTTAGAAGATAAAATGAGTGATTAATGAAACAACATTTATATAACATTAAAGACTATTAGCTGGATGTAGTGGCTCCTTCCAGTCATGCCAGTACTTGCAAATCTGAGGCAGGAGGATTGTCTTTAGTTGAAAGACAACCTAGGATGTGCAGAGTAAGGCCCTGTATTTAAAAAAATGAAAAGAACATAAAAGAGAATTAGTGTGTTATCTTGAGATTACAAATGGACCGGGAAGTAGAGAAACAGATCTTTCTGATGTCATTAGTGGACTGTGAGGAATTTCTCTGAGGTTCATGAGAGAAATCAGTGTTTACTAAATTATCAGGTGTTTATGATTACCTAAAACGTGCCAAGAACTCAGCCAGTCACTAGAGCTGAGAAAGTTATACATTTGTGTAGATAAAACTGTGCTCTTGTCCTCAGATGGCAGATGGAATTTGTGTTGAGGAGATTGTGAAAGTTTGGAGAAGAACATTGACCAAGGACTTGTAATAAGATCATCACATATTGATGAAGACTCTGCAGAATACCATGGATGCTCAAAACTGGTATAGTTCTTCGAAAAGTATTCCATGTTGCCTTGGCAGGAAGAAAGAGAACAGAAGTTTGATTTGATAAAGAGATAAGATTTTTCAAGATGGATTGATGAAATTAAAGGTAGGATTAAAAAATGGTTGCAGTGATAAATAATCAAAAATTCAAGTAGAAATTAGAGAGTGAAGGGTCAACAGAAGAGTAAGAATAAAAGACTTCTATGGGACACTTAAGGGAATCAAGCCTTTATTTGTGATCATGTTCTAACTGTAGTGGGAACGGCCTTCAGGGATTGAAAAGGAGAGGTGTGCTTAAAGCCTAGTGGAGATGAAGGTAATTGAAGCTAAGGTGGTTACAGATGGAATATCGCAGATATGAATTCAATGATGATCCTGGAAAGAGATAAAACAAGGACTAAACACAAATCAGTTGTCATTGTCCTGGGAGTGAGTTGATTGATGAATGAAGCTGTTCCAGTGAGCTTCTAGGCTATAAAGTTTAAAGATATCCTGGGCATGCATCTCTAGGACCTCATAGTCAACCTTGAATGTGTTTCTGATTCAGAAACAGTTTCTGAAGCAGTGAGCAGCATTTTTCTGCAAAGTAAAATCAATGAATGAATCTTATTATATGGCTCATGCCTGTTGTCCTACTATTTAGGAAATTGGGGCATGAGGACTGTTGTGAGTTTGATGGAAGGTTGGGCAGTAAGTACCAAATCTGACTGGATTACAAGTATGACCCTGTCTCAAGAAATAACACTTCTCCCTCCAAAACAATAGCAACAGCAAAATAAAAACACAGAAGAGAAATCTCCCACCTTTTCAAAATTTATTTAAGGACATTTAAAACATACTTTGATTTTTTTCTTCCTTTTTTGTTTCAAAATATGTCAGAATGTTTGAAGTCATTCTCTTGTTATCAAAAATGATGAATACAGGTGTGCTAAGGAGTATGGGATACCTGTACAGCGATATAAAATGTTGGGCAGCATCTAAACTCTATGCTTTTATAGGAGACAAGAATTTTTCTATGCAGAAGAAAGATTCAGCAGATGAAATTATTTTATTTTTGTGGCAAAGCAAGGTAAGGCAACTTCTATGTGAGTTAGACATCATATTAACTCTTCATTAATATAAACTAAGGGAAGCTGAAGTTGTCTCCTCAAGCAATACTATGCTAGATACTTGCCTTACTATTTGACTATATCTAACTGTTCAGAGAAACAAGCCAGTATGACATGAGGCAGCATACATCTGATAGACACTACATAGGATGAGTTGAATGATGGCTGTCTACTGTTACTTCATGCTAGTGATTCTGATTTGAAAGTCTCAGAAACCCTTCCAGATGTTTCCTGTTATTCTTTCCCATCAGTCTGCATGCCAGGTTACCAAATGCCTACAAATGCTGGGAGCAAATTCTGTGATTAGCTCAGTTAGAGTTACCTAAGATGTATGACCTGTTTCAAGTGATTTGATCATCCTATCTCACTGAAATGTGTATATCATGATCTTAGCATTACAAATGAAAGAGTTGAGATTTCAAAGTAAAATTTCTTACCCAGGAGAAATATCAACAGCTTCTGGATGATGCTGTGATCTGAACCCAGACCAGGCCAATGGCAAAGCCAGCCCTCATTTCAAAAATTCTGGAGAACTGATAGTCTTTTGATTTCTCACTTATATGTCTTGTAACTAAAACATTATTTTATTGTTGTTGATTCAAGGTATACCAACAATTGGTTCCTAGTCATCTCCAACTAAACACAGGAATCTCCTCATTCTCATGTACTGTATGTTACAGCACAGGAGGATAAACTTGCCTTTCCTGACCCATTCCAGGATCAAGATTTTATGAGGGACCCTGAACAGTCCTTCCCTAATAGGAATGTCCCTTTCCAGCTTCCTTACTGAGCTCACTGCTCTTATAGCATTATAATCTCCAATGAATAGAAGCATAACCAACATATAAAGAAGAAAAAAATCTATTGACGCTTTCATCTTGTATATTCAATTAACTCCCAATAGAAAATTTATGGGCATCAGGATAGGACTTAAAATATGATCATGACACATAATTTAAACAGTTATTTGTCAACATAATGGTAGAAATGTTATTGAAATCTGCTGGCGTCTAATAAAATATAATTTTGGCATATAGAAGGATATTTCAAGAGGTGGACTTCACAAATATCTCTCTAGCTATCAGCCACATATTGAAAGGTGGCAAGCATGTTTGTGTTTATCTCACTGCCTTCTGTGTTG